>NC_080172.1:91797738-92097738 GCF_950295315.1 Erinaceus europaeus
CAATAATAACTAAAACAATAAAACAACAAGGGCAACAAAAGGGAATAAATAAATAAAATAAATATTTTTTTAAAAAGAAGGTCATCAGAATAATGTAAGAAAATAAATTTCTCTGAAAGGGAATTGTGACTAAAATAATTTTGCCTGATACCTTGATGAATGTTGTTTTGTAGGTGAAACAGTGGCAGATGGCATTTTTTATATCCTTAATTTATTGACACAAGTGCCCTCCAGTTTCCAAAGCACCTTCATCTGAGAGAAATTAAAGAAAATCTTAAAGAAAAAGGGCAACAGTAGGCAGGAGCTATTTCCAGTGCTGAAGTAGTACAAGAACTACAACAGTAAAAGAAAAATCCTTCCAACAAAGCACACAATAAATAAAACATCAAAAGCACAAACAGAAGAACTCAATTAAAGTAGAAAAGTTTTCAGTCTTCCCCTGAAGGACATAAATATTATTATTTATTATTTATACAGTGCTCTAGGTGCACATGGCTTTATATACCATGTTGAATATCATAAGAGAAATAAACAAAAAAAAAGAGTTTTGTAGGGCTCCTGATTTAAGGATACACTGAGAACAGGAGGATTGTATAAACTATTTTATTGGAAGAAAGGCAATATACTGAAAAGGGTTCAGTACTTCAGTCTTAAGTGGACAGCTTCTCAGAGGTTTTTGAATGAAGAGAAGGTCAATGTCAGATCAGATTCAGAGACTTGTATTACTTCAATATTCAATAACATGGTATGGAGAAAGTGGAGAGCAAAGGAGGAATAAAATAGGCAGAACTTTCTAGAGTTCAGAATTTGCCCGATTCCATGTCTTCCTTATTTTCCACATCAGTTTCCCAGTAGATCACACTAGAAATGCTATTTTATACATACCTAAGGAGCCTAGAGGTTCTTTAACAAATATATAAAGTTTAATCCCTTATATAACAATTTTATTTGAGGGCTTAAGGTATCTTGAATGGGTTTTTGTTTCTCATAATAAAGAAAAACATACACGATTTAATTAGGTTTTATAAGACGTTACATTTTGTTTCTTTTGTGTTAAGTATTATTTTTAAAAGCCAATATTTAACAATTAGTACACTTTACTAACACAGACTAGATACCTTCATTTTATATGATCTGAGTATAAACACACACACAAAAAAAACTGCAAGAGAGGCAGGCTGGGAGTATGGATCGACCTATCAATGCCCATGTTCAGCGGGGAAGCAATTACAGAAGCCAGACCTTCCACCTTCTGCATCCCACAATGACCTTGGGTCCATACTCCCAGAGGGATAAAGAATAGGAAAGTTATCAAGGGAGGGGATGGGATACGGAGTTCTGGTGATGGGAATTGTGTGGAGTTGTACCCCTCTTATCCTATGGTTTTGTCAGTGTTTCCTTTTTTTATAAATAAATAATAAGAAATAAAAATAAATAAAAAGAAAAAGAAAAAAGAAAGCTTACCCTTTGCTTACAAAAGCAAAAAACAAACAAACAAAAAACCAAGTGATTAGAAGAGGCAAGCAAAATGCTATTAGTAGTCTCTCTTGAATTAAAATACTATTCAAATATCTGTTTAAAATAGTATTTAATTGAATAACATTTTAAACACAAGAAGAACAGTAAAATACTTCCTAAGTAGACTATTAGAAATTATTAGTCTTGAATTATAATTGAATAGAATGTTTATTCCAGTTTCTTGGGGTGAATGACTCTGGGGCAGGGCAGAGGGGTGTTCAGGTCCTGGAACATGATGGTAGAGGAGGACATAGGTGAGACGAGAGTGTTATGTGGAAAACTGAGAAATGTTACACATGTACCAACTACTGTATTTTACTGTAGACTGTAAACCATCAATCTCTCCAATAAATAAAAAAAAAGAAAGAAATTATTAGACAATGGAATTTTGGCTTCAGAGACCATGTTAGAAATATCTTTGGCATGATGTTCCACAACATATCATAGTCATCCATTATAATGTCACGAAGAATAGGCTAATCAAATAATAATGAAAATCAGATATTTTCCTAAGCATTTAATTCTTTTAATATTTTAATATTAAAAATATAAAAGACCACAGATATTGTGAATAATGTAAGCTGTATTTTAAATAATGACACAAATAACAGCCTGAAATGTTTTGAACACTTTAATTAAATTGATGAGATATTGTTTCATCAAGAATTTCCCCTAATATTTTGATTTTTTTGAACATCAGAAACTGCCAGTAATGTCCACCAGAATTACTGGTGGTTTATAAATTCACCCTGAAAAGGGAGGTGTGCTTGCATGTATAGCCCTTGGCTAATTTTATTGCCACTAAATAATATTTATGAGATAAAATTTAGTATGCTTTAACTATTTAACTCGCTTAACTCGCTCTGCTACCACCTGATTCCAGCGCTTGTGGAGAGAAGCACAAGGATCTGCGTGAGAATCCCTGTTTGAGCCCCCGCTCCCCACCTGCAGGGGAGTCGCTTCACAGGCGGTGGTACAGGTCTGCAGGTGTCTTTGTCTTTCCCTCTCTGTTTTCCCCTCCTCTCTCCATTTCTCTCTGTCCTATCCAACAAGGATGACATCAATAACAACAACAATAATAACTACAACAATTAAAAAAAACAAGGGCAACAAAAGGGAAAATAAATTAATTAAATTAAAATAAAAAAAAACCAAAACTATACTCTTAAAAGTTATGGTTTCCACAGCTCTACCCCACTAGGGAAAGATAGAAGCTGACTGGAGGTAAGGATATACCTGCCAATGCCCATGTCTAGTGGAGAAGCCAGAATTCCCACATTCTGCACCCCAAAAATAATTTTGGTCCATACTCCCAGAGAGATAAAGAATGGGCAAGCTTCCAGTGGAGGGGATGAGACACAGAACTCTGGTGGTAGGAACTGTGTGGGATTGTACCCTAGTTCAAGATAACAATCTTCTGAATTTAAATAATAATTAAAATAACCAAAACATCATGGTTTGAAAAAGTCAAGAAAAGTCTACTTTAATTAGTAAATTAGGTGTGATCTGTTGATTAATGGCAATGATGAAGATTTGAAATAAATAGGTCCTACTAATAAAACAGAAGGTAAAATTCAATTATGTAAGTCAATTGTCAAAGTTCTGAGTAGACACTGAAACAAAATGATAAAATAGTTCCTATAAGATAACTAAATATATTATACTACAATTGTCTTAGCCGCAATTTAGTCACTGGGCATCTGCATTGCTTCCAAATTTGGGCTGTTTATAAATGGTGCTGCTATGAACATAGTAATTCATAGTTCTCTGTGGGTAGGTGTCTCCATTTTCCCTAGGTATATCTCCAGGAAACGAATCGCTGAGTCACAAGTATGTCCATTTCTAGTGTTGTGATGAGTCTCCAGACTAAGTGCTCCACAGATCAGAGACTCTTAAAGGGAGGAATCAACAGGCAGTTGAAAGGAGCTGAGAACCCAATGTCCTGTGGTAGAGGAAGAAGGCGAGTTTATGGAGGGTGTGATATGCTAATGCACATCACGGAGAAATGGGAAGCTGTGTGTCTGTGACAGCAACAGTTTTGTAAATCAACATTTCCATGATAAAGTGATCTAAAAGTATAAAATAAGAGCACAAACTAAAGTGTTACTAGCTCATTGAAAGCTATAGCTTATTTCTAAAATCTGCTTCTAGTTTTTCAACTTTCATTCCTATTCCTCCTCACCTTTCTCTAACATACATGTACATGAGGTCTCTCTTTTCTTCGATCTCTCCCCCCCTCCCCCTATTCTTCCATCTCTCCCCCACAGGACACACATCAGAAGGCAGCTATTTTTTTCTAATTTACTTCCACTTGGTCCTCGGGTTTTAGTGTAGAAATCAACTTAAATTTTTCTTTTTAATTTAAACACATCTTTTTTATATGTTTTATCATCTTTATTTGACAACTACATATAGAGAAGGAAGGGGACACAGAGAGGGAGACAGAGAGACACCTGCAGCCCTGCTTCACCACATGTAAAACTTTCCCCTTGCAAGTGGGGGCCGAAGGCTTGAACCAGAGTCCTTGCTCACCGTTAATGTGTGCTCAGCCAGGGGTGCCACCACCCAACTCCCATCAAATTTTCTTAAAAGTATTCTTTCAACTCTGAAATCCTAGTTATGTAATCCTACTTAGTCTTTTCAGTAATGTCTAATTTATTTATATGATACTAGGACTCTTGTGTAGATGAGAGGTAGGAACTCTTGTTGACTTTAGCCAAAAATTATTTACATCATGATATAATGCCTCAAAATCTTAGAGCAAATATATATATATATATATATATATCCAGGATGATCACTCCACAGTTTAAAATAAATCTTACTGGAAAATGTAGTGAACAAAAATGATTACCTTACCAAAATTCTGGAAAACAGACAGTTCATAAGGGAAATTAAGTTACTTACACATTTATTAAATGTGATAGATACTGAGCATGAGAATACATAGACAGTGCTATTTTCAGGTGGAAAAGGTTGGGGATTTTTCAGATAATATTCACACAGATATGGATTACAACATTATAAAACATACAGAATATATATTTAGGTAATAAATGAATATAGTTTCTCTGAAGAATAATAATTTTGATTTCCTTTTTCCCTTTCAATTAGTGCACCTGTGAAATACAGTAGTAATTTATTTATTTATTTTATGAGCCAGGGTATTTTTACTACATGTCAGCTACTTTTTCATTCTGATAGCAAGACAGAATTGAGAGTGATACACCACATTGCTAATGTTAGTCTTAGATTCCCCAAACTTGGACAGTTTTTATAAAGTATGTCATAAACTGAGGGTTCCAAATGCATAAGTACTGCAAAACTCAGCACTTGCTTTAATCATTTTTAGATAGAGGAATGCAGTACTGACAAAGATATGCTATAACAGGCTATAATTTTAAAAGACTGATTCTAATATAGGGAATTAAAGCAGTTTATGCATAATTATATTTAGGTGTTATGTAATTAACAGTGATGGGAACTTTGAATAGATTCTTCTCTTGATCTTGGTAAAGAGAAGATATTAATATAAAGAAATCACCAGTGATCAAAGAACAAAACATTATTTAAAATGCTGGCCATATTAAATTCATAGTTTATTTGCATATGAGCAACACTTTTTAGAATTAGAGGCAAAAATTAAATATAGCTGCTTTAAAATTTTTATTTCAAAATTTTGTATTGTACTGTATTAAATATTAGGTAATAATTTTACTTTCATTCTGTTCCAGTGTGTGAAATTATGCTGGCCTAGAGCTAGGCTGAAAAATCATAGACCTATGATTGTGACTGTTATCTGGCTCTGCAAGTGTCTTTTTATTCATTCAAATCTGTCTGCTCAAATTTGAGTTCATAACACACACGAGATGGTTTTTAATGAATATGCTAATATGAAGGGGTGAACGTTCAAAACACAGAAAAGGCAACATGTACCAAAAAATGCAATAAGCTAACAGTTTTTGTACGTGACTCATCTAGACAGGGCTGTAAAGTTCACCCTGAGGGCTCAAATATTTTGTTTGTAAGAATCTCAGCTTTCACATGAACATCTGGGGACAAGAGCAGTGAGAAGCAAGTCTAATAGGAGTTGACATCTATTTCATGAGTGGAACTGAGTAGAAGAGCTATATAGAAGTTCTCTGTTTTAGTCTTTCTATACCATGTGTCAAGATATCAAATATTCTACTATTTATCATCAATGTTTCAGTGAGTTGGGAGTAGGATGATTCTTGTAAAATGCCACTTAATCTTGGTTACAACTATAAGTGACATCTACACAGATGTAAAGGACCTAGTCACAAGAGTAGTCTTAAAAGTGAGTGACCTAGTACTTGGAAGGTGGTCTCTAAATCTTAAATTCCAATAGTTCCTTAGAATCAAAATTAATATAAAGTATTTCTGGTAAACGTTTTATGTAATGTACTATCAGAGCTATTCTGCCTTCTCATTGGAACTCTAATAGTACCAAAAGTTAAAATCAGAGTGACTGAATTTGGACCATTCTCTCATGTGATGTGTCAGTTGTTTTGGTTGCTTAATGTTCATTTTAAGCCCATAATGCATAGTAAGCAGCTCTGTGAGTTGCATACACCATAAAAAACTTGCACATTTGTTCTAAGTCATAAAACAGCATGTTTTACACTGGCAGGCTGAAGCATAACATGTTCAATATATTTGTATTAGACAAATAAGAACTTAGCAGACTTTAAAAATCTCAAAATCAATAATGAAGAAGTTAAATGACATCTTCTTTAAGTCAGTAGAAAATTTTTTGTCTTTTAAATGACATTTGATGATGTTTTTCACTATTTTGGACTTGCAGGATGTTCAGTCCATAAAAACTTCCTAATTCAGTATTCTTGCTATCTAAATACACTGGAAATAAAAATTACTGACGGAAATCATAGAAGATGTCATAAGATTTGGTTAAAAAATAGTATATTCCATTATTAACGTGTTTCTGAGTTAATCTTATGATAATTGTCTAATTAAATATTGTCTAAAAATTGCTTTGAAGAGGAGTGACATGGAGAAAGACAATGATATTCCTTTTTAAATAAGAATAAGTGGTAGGCTGTGATTTTCTGAGATAGTTTTGATAGATTCTATGGAATTAACTATTTGTCTTTTTAACTTTATAGCTTCCCAAGACAAAGTTATTCTAACAACTAAACTAGAATTTTGTTATAAAAATTAGTTCATACAAGCCACTTAATGGAATCTAGGACATGCAACAGTCAGAAGAAAGCATTAGGAGTAGAAGTGACATAGAGATCCTCTAAAACATTCTCTTTACCTCCAGTACAGTACAGCATTCATGATAATGTTTCCTGTTTTTTCTTCTTTGCCTCATATAAAAATATGAACAAAGCACCTTTCTCTATTTTCAGGTACAGAACATAAAGGATATCTGGTGTAAGCAATAGAAAATCCGAAGTATGTAACATTGCAGTAGAATTTAGCCCATTTTGATAAGCATAATATATGTTCAGTTAAAATTTTACCTACACAACTGTTGATAAAAGTAGTTTGTATGGTACCTGAAAAAAATACAATTTCTGAAATCCAAGCATCTATGTTTTTGACATCTAAGTGAAACTCAGACAACAATTATATTTTATATAAGGTTTTGAAAATACTATGGATAATACTACCACAAAGCTTATTCTTTTTTGTTCTCAAGTAGACATTTTTGTCTGTTTTAACTTCATTTCTCTTTTCCTTCTGAAAATATGTTAAAAGATAAGTTTAATCTGGGCTACACTCAGTCTTCAATGTCTCACACTCAAAGACAAAATGAATTGTAATTGGTTACTCAGATGCACTTTCCTCTGTTGGTGCTCACAGTATGAGATAGGCACGATAAAAGTTCAATAGGCTGTTTGTGGATTTTTGTGTTTGGTTTTGCTGCAAGATTGCATTTACTTACATGGTGCTTTTTAATGCAAGGTCAAGTGTATCTCCTTCCAAGGAATAACTACTTCATTAAACGATCTGTTTTTCAGAGTGAAAAATGTAGAAAGAGTGGTCCGGGAGGTGGCATAGTGAAAAAGCTTTTGACTCTCAAGCATGAGGCCCAGAGTTCAATCCCCAACAGCACATGTGTCAGAGTGATGCCTGTTTCTTTCTCTCTCCTCCTTTCTCATAAATAAATAAGTATTTAGAAAACTGTATAAAGAAATATATGGAGTACATAAATTACATGACAGCTTTAAATTAATTATTCCTATGAAAAATAACTTAAAATTTTGTAAAGAAATCTTACTGTAGCATGGGTTAGTAAATAGATTTTGGAGTAGGAACATAATGATTAGTCCCTGATGTATATTAATACATATTGATATTTTATTTCTTTTGCTAAAAATAAAAAGATTAAAGTGATTTGACAATGCAGCTATATAGATCTATCAAATGATTAAAATAATGTATATAAAACCACTGTGAACACTCAGAATAAATTTATAGTTTTCTCTTCAATCTTTCCATGTTCCTCCTCCATCAATGGAAAAATATAAGTAGAGTATGATGGTTAATTCTAACATTGAGTCAAACTGTAGTGGGTGTTACTGTAATAGTTCATATTCATCATTGCTATGGTTGAAACTATGCATTTAGCTGTGGTTGAATAGTTCAAATCAAAACAAAATCTCATCTGTATGACAGAAACTCTGTTGTGTTGGGCTTTGAACATAATCCAAAACACTCAAGACAGTAGCAAAATTAGGCAATTGGAAAAAATCAGAGCAAGAAAGGCATTTTTCATGCTTATTTGCTTCAAAGGATGCTCTGATTTTGTTAATTGCCTCAAAGAGTGCTTCGATTTGCTATTTTCTACAAACAGTATTCTAATCTAGTTTATCCTCTGAGTTGCAGCTGTGTTCAAGTATCCTAATAGATTTGGTGCATGCTGAACTATTCTTCTGCAATTAATTCACTTGGGTCTTCACGTGAATTGATTTACACCTATTTAGAACTAAATTGGAAGCCATTCCACTATTGCTATGAAGTCATTAAAACAGCTTTTCGGTGACATTAATTTGCACTTAGGCAGTACCTTTCATGTAAGGATCTCAAAGTACTCTATGAAAGTACATCATTTAATGGTGGAAAGCAGAAGAACTGAATACTGTATTCAGTAATTATGTGCAAGTTAGGAAATAAAATAAAATTTACTCTTATGTTTAGGTGTAAATGGTTATAGTGTTTATCATCTTTATGATCAACAACCATCAATTTTACATTTTTCTCTCTGTTTAAATAGGCTTATGGATCTCAGTCTTTTTGCCTTACCTTTGGTGATCTTTCCTATGCTTATAACACCATTGTTTGACCTGGTTTTCCTACCTTATGGTGAATAATCATGTTCCACCATTTAAGAATAAACATATTGGTAGCTTATAATCATCTTTTGCAGAAAAAAAATAGACTTAAATGTGGATTTATTTTCAGTAAAACGGATTTAAGTTATTGACCTGCTTCTTGTGAGTGTTGGCTTTTCTTTAACTTAGTAGTGGTTGAGGTCAGGAGATAATTTGCTTTGTATAGACCACAATTTACCATGTGCGAGTACCCAGGCATCAGGTGGAAACACCATGCACAGCACAAACTGAGGTATCTTTTTCTGTTTCTCCAACTCAACGTCCATTTTGTTTCTATCTTTAAAAAATTTAAGGGAAAAAAAATATACAGGTCTGCTAAGAGTAGAGGAAGCACACAAGAACAGAATCCTAGATTTCCAGGGGGGAGGGGGGAGAGAAAGGAAAGGGATAGCTAAAGATAGCCAATATTAGTAAACATGTTTCATTCAGTACCAAATATAATTTAATGTCTGTAGATAACGACTGCCAAGGAAACTTCAGTTTCCACAGCACTGTGTTTTTTGTTCTTTTCTACATAATATATGCTTTTATGAACAAAATATGAAAAAATTGATATTCCTTAAAGTTGCAGTCTAGTAAATGTTATTTTATAATGAGTTTAAAGAAAAGTAAATCCTACACTCTATTCGTAATTCTCATCTCTTTCATTTATTTTGATTGTTCTGGAAAGTAGGTTTATGATTAATAAAAAAAACTTTTTCAACCTATAACGTGATTACAGAACAAGGCTGCTTCTCTCTATGAATTCAGAATCCTAATTGTTCATAATTTTTGGAATTTAACCAATTCACGCTGTCAGTAACAGTGGTGACAGTTGATAATGTCAATGATTTCAAGCAGGCTACTTCAGAGTAGCATATAATATTCATCTGAAATAGAAATAGCATAGTTCAGTCTGAGTATTAGAATTTCGTGAGCAGGGGAGTCGGGCTGTAGCGCAGCAGGTTAAGCGCAGGTGGCGCTAAGCTCAAGGACCGGCATCAGGATCCTGGTTGGAGGCCCCGGCTCCCCACCTGCAGGCAGGTCCCTTCACAGGCTGTGAAGCAGGTCTGCAGGTGTCTGTCTTTCTCGCCCCCTCTCTGTCTTCCCCTCCTCTCTCTATTTCTCTCCGTCCTATCCAACAACAACGACATCAATAATAACTACAACAATAAAACAACAAGGGCAACAAAAGGGAATAAATAAAAAAAAAAGAATTTTGTGAGCAGATTTAGGCTGGATTTTAGGCCCTTTATTGTTCTTTCATGCAGCTAAGTTTTAAAGTGAGCAATCTGAATAGTTTTATGTTGCAGTTCTTATTTAGATATTAAAAACATGGGAGCATCTGTACTGGGAAGGAAAAGGAAAATGCATAGCAACAAGTATAGAGAAGATACATTTCTAAAATGTGCAAATTTGGTGAGTGGTGAGGAGGTTCCAGGAAGATGGCATACTGAGAAGCTGCTAGCAGCGTGTGCTCTGATCACATCTTCTGGAAACAGTAGGATTTTCTGCCTTTAGCAGGCCAGTCAATAAGGGGTCCTAGTGGTGACACCAAAGAGGTGACTATAATTTAATTTGGGTTAAGAATTAGAGTAAAGGTGGCACGGACTAGCGGGCGGGCTGCTCCAGACTTCCCAGGCGGCGGCGGGCAAGGCGGGTGCGCCGGGCATTGTCCTCCGCCCGGGAAGGCGGCTCCTCCGCCGGTTGCAGAGCACTGCTGGGCGGCCGGCAGAGGACCCGGAGGGAGCACTATAGCTTGGGGGCTTTCTCTTGGGAGTCTCCAGGGACCACCACGACCCTGAGGGCAGATCCAAAGACTTCTTAAGTATAGCTCTCATTGGATCAAAGGACTTGGAGCTAGTTTTCATTTTTGAGAAATCCTTTAAAAAAGTCTGGAGGGGGGGGTTTCCCGGAAGATGGCGGACTAAGAAGCTGCTAGCCGCTGAGCTCCGAACACATCTCCTGGAAACAGTAGGATTTTCTGCCTTTAGCAGGCCAGCCAATAAGGGGTCATAGCGGTGACAAGGAGGTGACTATAACTTAATTTGGGTTAAGAATTAGAGTAGGGGAAAAAAATCCATGAGCATGGGATATCTTTCCATTTCTTGGTATCAGTTTCTATTTCCTTGAGTAGCGACTCATAGTTTTCAGCATACAAGTCTTTCACTTCTTTGGTCAACTTTATTCCTAGGTATTTGATTGATTTTGCTGAAACAGTAAATGGGAGTGATTTCTGGATGTCTTCTTCTTCAGATTTAGTGCTTGCATAAAGAAACTGATTTTTGTACATTGATTTTTGTACATCGATTTTGTAGCCAAGTGGGTTGCCTCCCAGTTCCTTGATTCTTAAAAAGACTTTTAGAGCCAATTTGGGTTGACAGCAAAATTGAGTGGAAGCTACAGACATTCTCTATCCACTTGATATAGTCTCCCCATCATCAAAATTTTCTATGAAAATGGGAAACTTATTACAAATTATGTAGCTAATGTGATGATAACATTAACTATTGATTGTCTTTTTGAACCCTAAGACAGCAGGAACCTCACATCTCCACTATAGAGCCCCTGCTTCCCCCAGTCCTGGAACCCTTGGATAGGGCCCACTTTCCCGTATGCATCTCCCAATCCAAACCAAATAATATTGCATCCACCGATCACAACCTAACCAATGCAATGATTGCCACCTCAACATGCTTCACCTCAGACTGTGTCCAGAGACTTCACGTGTGGAATGACAACCCTTCAGCTCCATTACTCGGGTGAGACCTTTCCTTTTATAGTACACTCTAATTTTATCTCAGGTAGTTCACTTTCTAACAAAGTCCCATAACCTAGATATACACCAGTTTCTGTGAGAGAGTGTTGTTTTCGCCGGGCTAGGTTGTTTTTGCCGGGCTGGCTTCACAAGTGGGTAACAGACGACCAGGGACTCATGGTTGAGCTGTAGGCAGTATCTCTTTATTCATGCAGGACGCAGCGCAATCTAAGCCGAGCTGAGCTAAACTAAAGGTATAGTACTGTAAAACTCACAATGCTGTCTTTATATATACTTGCCAAGTAAGGTGGAAACAGGATGTGACATAGAGAGGGTGGAGAGAAAAGTGACTGGTGAAAATCAGAGTGTGACAAAGAGGGGGCAGATTAGGCGAGAATCCTATCACTGAACCACAAATGCCCTGGAGGCAGGGTGGAACTTGTTAACAGTGGTTATGTAAATAGAATGAAGTGGTTATGTAAATAGAATAGTGTTAAGCAGGGGCGATTTAAACCAAATGAAACAGAAGGGGTCTCATGCATACCAACAAGAGAGAGCTTATGTTCACACGTATCCATAAACTACTGCAAAATATATACCTGAAAGCAGAAGTACACTAGAGTTTGCAGTGAGTACCTCCCTAACACTTCCTCTCCACTATTCCAAGCTTGGGATCCATGATTGCTCAACAAATTGTTTGGCTTCGTATGTTAACTCTCTTTTCAATCAACAGGTTCCAGATGCCACCAGGATGCTGGCCAGGCTTCCCTGGATTGAAGACCCCACCAATATGTCCTGGAGTTCAGCTTCCCCAGAGACACACCTTACTAGGGAAAGAGAGAGGCAGACTGGGAGTATGGATCGACCAGTCAACGCCCATGTTCAGCGGGGAAGCAATTACAGAAGCCAGACCTTCTACCTTCTGCAACCCTCGACAACCCTGGGTCCATGCTCCTAGAGGGCTAGAGAATGGGAAAGCTATCATGGGAGGGGGTTGGTTATGGAGATTGGGTGGTGGGAATTGTGTGGAGTTGGACCCCTCCTACCTTATGTTTTTGTTCATTAATCCTTTCTTAAATAAAAAATTTAAAAAAAAATTGGTGAGTGGTAAGACATACTTCTTTTTTCTTCATGTGGAAAAGAAGCTAAAGATCAAAGTGAAAATAAAAGGTGTCACATCTCACTCCCCCTGCCCCAACGATATAAGAAGACTAATTCAGTTGGAAACTAGCAGTTCAGTGTACAAGGGGAAAAAAAACAAACTAAAGAATAAAAGGTATCAAATAACCCATAGATGAGTGGTACAGAACAGAAATTTGTTCCAAATTCAACCCACCGTGCCAATAAGAGACATGAAAAGCATTCAGTTCAGTGTGTCCTGGGTTTTCTAATTAAGGTATTAGCGTTGCTTTTAAGAAGACAAGCAGATTCAACCTCACATATTTAAGTTTAAAATTTAGGTTCAATCTCCACCCCACACTCAACATTTCTGTCAGGTTTATCACTGGAGCTTGGTGACTGCAGAACAAATCCATCAATCTGAGTGGTAATCTTTTTTGTTTTATTTTATTTATTTCTTTTCTGAAAGAGACAGTGATAAAGAAAGGGAGATTAGACAGAGAGGAATAGAGGAAAGACACCTTCAGACTGCCCTACTACTAATGAAGCTTTGCTCTCAATCCCTTCCAGTGAAGATCTTTGGCTTGAACCCAGGTTCTCAAACATGGCACTGTCTGCACTCTGCTAAGCGAACCAATGCTAGTCTCAAATTCTAGGATTTCTTACTGGGGAGATACATAAAATTTCAAATTTTAACACATAGCTGTCAAAATGGAAAATTCTGAGGATATGTTTTTACCTTTATATGCAGAGAAGCTCATAATCTTTTATTTATAATTGGTATCTTTTTAAACTACTGACTGTTTATATTTCAAAGAAATATATCTCTGTTTTTTGAAGAGTATTTTGTACCTTTTCAAATATTTCATTTATATTATTTTTATGTGGCTTTCTTCTTTTTATTGATTTAATAATGACTGAAAAGATAGTAAGACAAGAGGGGTACAAATCTATGCCATTCCCACCACCAGAGTTCTGTATCCCATCCCTTCCATAGGAAGCTTTTCTATTCTTTTTTCCCTCTGGAAGTATGGGCCCAGGATCATTATGGGGTGCAGAAGGTGTGAAGACTGGTTTCCATAATTGTGTCTCTATTTTATTTTATTATTTTATTTTGCCTCCAGAGTTCTGGCTAGGGCTCGGTACCTGCACTATGAATCCACTGCCTGTAGGCCATTTTGTTCCATTTTGTTCCCCTTGTTATTGTATGTCATTGGATAGGACAGAGAGGAATTGAGAGAAGACAGAGAGGGGAGAGAAAGACTCGCAGACCTTCTTCATCCCATGTGAAGTGACGCCCCCACAGGTGGGGAGCTGGGACCTTGAACCAGAATCCTTACACTGGTCCTTGTACTTTACACCATTTGCGCTTAACCTGCTGCACTACTGCCCGGCCTCCCTGTTTTATTGTTAGTGAGGAAGAGATATAAAGGGAAAGACCAGAATACTGCTCAGCTCTGGTTTATGGTGAAAAGACATTTTGAAATTATGAAAGACATTTTGCATAACCATTATGCTGTTTCCCCAGCCCCAGAGCACATTTTGTATTATCTGTTAATGAATTTTGTAACTTTCTTCCATTTAAAAGCATATTTCTAGCAAAAAAACATTACTATGCACTTGATTACTCAAATGCATCCTTTCAGAAAATATGTAATGCAGTGATGTAGTGTTAGCAGAACAAAGATTCCTTGTTGATTTTTTTTTCTTCCAATTTTTGTTCTCTGTTCAAGTTTAAGACAACCTTTGGTTCTAGAAATTTTTATTTTTGTAAACCTTATTTCCAAGCTTCTTTGAAATGAGCTCCAAGCACTTTGGAACAAAAAGAAAACCTTATGGTTGCAATAAGGTTTTCAAAGTATTCTTTTACCCTCTGGTAAAATATTGTTTTGCAGCTTACTTCTAAGATAACCTACTGCCTTCAATTCTGGCTGTATGCATAAATGCTTTTCTTCTTCTTTCCCATAAATGCTTCACCTCAAAAGAAGGTTAAGAGTTACAGTCAAAGGCTCTATAATATGACTGCTAGCATCTTCTTTAGACATCACAATCTCTTATTTAAATAAAGAATAAATTGTGTGATAGACTAATACTTAATTATTAATGTTGACACATGTTTATATTTCCAACCAGATATTACATTTTTGAAGTTTCAGAAGACAGATAGTATATCCAAAAAGCATAACAAAGGCAAATATTCAGAATAGTAAAAGATGATTTGTATTTTTCTACACAGTAAATTTATTTTAAGTACTTTCATTAATATTTCATCCGTACTTTTTACCTATAAAATATACTCAAGACCACTGTGCTCCATTTTAATTGTTCCAATGAATGCATTAATAAATTGGTTTGACCTCCAGTAGAAAAGAATCTTCAGAGTCCTCAGAACATCAAAAATGAATCTGTACTATGATCAGGAAATTCTTTTCCTAGGGGTTTATCTTAGGAAAACAAAACACCCATGCAAAGAAGTTCATGTATACCTATGTTCATGGGAGCATTATTTTCTCTCTGTGTCTCTCTTTTAACTAGTGACTTGATAAAGGTTTGCAAGATTCTAAGATTACAGGGACATAGTTAAACACCAAGCCTATCATCAAAGTTCTGTATTCACTCAAAAAAAAATTATTCTCACAAAGTCTTAATTTGGTTGACTATTTATTTATTTTTGCAATTTCATGCATTTCAATTCTATATATTTCACATAGGAACAAAACCATCAGCTGTCTCACCTCCTTCTTTACTTCACTAAGCATACTTATCTCCAGTAATATCCATTTTTTCCTGAATATCCTCTTTTTTTTTTTTTTTTTTACTTTCAGTGCCATATTCCAATGAATATATGCTCCATAAATTATTTATCCAGTCACCTGTTAGTGGGAATTTATCCTGCTTTCATTTGTTGACTATTATGGATAATACAGTTATGAACAAGGGGGCCCATATGTTGCTTCAAATTAGTGTACATGCCTTTTGGATATATGCAGAGAAGTGATACTGATGGGTTACCAGGTATTTGCATTTACATTTGTTTGAGGACTTTGGATCCTGCTTTCTTGTAGGGATTGGGGCAGTTTGCATTCCCATGAACAGTGTAACAGGGTGCCTATTTCTCCACATACTTCCCAACATTGTAATTTCTTGATTCATTGGTGTTAGTCATTCTCACCGGTGGAGGTGGAATATGAATTTTGTTTTAATTTGTATTTATTTATTTATTTATTTATTTATGAGAAAGTTTGGAGGAGAGAAAAAGAACCAGACATCACTCTGGTACATGTGCTGCTGGGGATTGAACTCGGGACCTCATGCTTGAGAATTCGATGCTTTACCACTGTGTCACCTCCAGACCACAATTTGTATTTTCCTAATGATAAGTGAAATGGACAAATTTTCCTATGTTTATGGGTCAACGTATTTTTAGAAAACCATACTCAGATATTCTGCACACTTTCGTTATTGGGTTGTTTGTTGTTGTTGCTGCTGCTGTATTTTGGTTATCATAAGGTGAAACTTGGACTGGGTGTGGTGTATTGCACCATATCAAAGGTCTGTAGGGGAGGACAGGAAAGGACAGGATGAAGGAACACTGGAATCCGGTTGCCTGGACAACAACCAAGGGAATATGACAGACTGTGTCTGCATGTTGCAAACTATACTGGAAAACATTAACCCTCAAATAAAATAAATAAAAATGTCATTGGGATTTTAATAGGGATTAAGCTGAATTTATAGAGTGATTTTTTGTAGGATGACCATTTTAATGAAATTTATTACTCTAATCCATGAACAAGTGATGCTTTTTCATTTCTTTGTTTCCCCTTTTATTTCTGTTTGTGATAATCTAAGCCTGGAAGAAACCTAGATGCTTAATGACAGGTGATTTGTTAAGAAAATTGTGGCATATATAAAAAAATAGAAAACCATTACTTGTAATAAATGATGAAATATTCTCCTTTGCCACATCTTAGATGGAGCTTAAAATAATCTTATAAAGTGAGTCAAGCCAGAAGGAGAATCATACATACAACATGATGTTTTATAACTGGAACTTAAGTCATAAGGATAACAACAACAACAAAAGACAACACAGGGTGAAAATTGAACTGAACTGGTATGGTTCATTATAGCAAAGCCAAAAAGACTATAGATAGGAGGATGTGTTTTGAGAAGATGTTGGGGACTCAGTGCAATATGATGGAGACAGACTTAAATTGGTGGTGGGAGTGGTGTGCCAACACCTATTATGGTGAGATTATATTAATTATATTAATGTGAGAACTGTCTTGTAAATCATTATCTTCTAAATAAAGTAATAAAAAGTATAATACTTCCTGTCATGCAGCATATTTTAAACTTCAAAGAACTCCTCTGCTAAAAATCATATAAATAGCTGGGAAGATAGCAATAATGGTTATGCAGAAAAACTCTCATATCTGAGATATAAGGTCCTTGGTTTGTTGGTCCCCAGCACCAACATAAGCCAGAGATGAAGAGTGTTCAGTAAAAATAAATAAATGACATGATTTACAGATACGCAAATGTTTTATGTGAGGTTTATGTTTGAGACAATAAGGGTCTGATATAAGAAAAACTGAAGATGATTAGATAAGAACACTACTTCAGCACAAATCGAACTTTTAATAAAAATAGCATTGTCTGGGGAGTCGGGCAGTAGCGCAGCGGGTTAAGCGCACGTGACGCAAAGTGCAAGGTCCAGAGCAAGGTCCCGGTTCAAGCCCCCAGCTCCCCACCTGCCAGGGAGTCGCTTCACAGGCGGTGAAGCAGGTCTGCAGGTGTCTGTCTTTCTCTCCTCCTCTCTGTCTTCCCCTCCTCTCTCCATTTCTCTCTGTCCTATCCAACAACGATGACATCAACAACAATAATAACTACAACAACAATAAAAAAACAAGGGCAACAAAAAGGAAAATAAATAAATAAATATATTTTAAAAATAGTATTGTCTTATCCTTAAATGCTGATGACATAACCAAGCCATCTGTGGCTTGCATGTCTATTCCCAAAAAAGTTTCAATCAAGTAAAATCTATTGTGACTGTTAATTGTTTGACAAAGTTTGCCTCAATTAGGTCTTTGCTTAGTACATTTACAATTTTCCAAGTTGTTTTTGTGTATGGTTTATTTGTTTGTTTGTTTTGGTGCTACTAGGGATTGAACCCATGTAAAACATGGGTTTAATCACTGAACTATATTCCTAACCTTTATGTATATGAATATAAATATGTAAATATATAGAAAACTTAAATGTATAATTATAAAGAAGCTGTCTTAAACAAGAATTTTGTAAGATGCGTGTGTTTGCTCAGCTTATTTTTATTTGATCATCAACCACTGAATTTGAAAGGACAAAGTATTATTATAAAAATGCATGTGGGATAACCTAGGAGGTAGCACAGTGGATAAACCATTGAACTCTCATGCATGAAGTCCTGAGTTTGATTCCTGCATAGTATTTGCAGAGTGAGATTCCGGTTCTCTCTCTCTCTCTCCCCTCTCTCTCATGAAGTCCTGAGTTTGATTCCCGCATAGTATTTGCAGAGTGAGATTCTGGTCCCCCCCCCTCTCTCTCTCCTCTCTCTCTCTCTCTCTCTCTCTCTCTCTCTCCTCTCTCTGTATCTCTCTCTCTCTCTCACACACACACACACACACACACACAAACCTTTAAAAATTATATGCAGAAAAGAAGACTGGTATGAATGTTCTTTGAATTTCTTATTATCACCTTTCATCTGTTTGTTCCAATAATGTGGCAGGCTACAAGTTAGTTCCCAACTGAATTATTTAAGTACTAATATATTCATTTCAGAATTCTTTCTCCTTCACCCAATGGCTTTCTGCTTGTAGTTTTAGAAACTGCATGTAATCTTGCTATTTCAGCTATATTTGCTCACTGTAGTGTGCAGTCAGTTCTTAGCATAAACTTGATAAACTTGTTGACCTCTGCAATCTACATTTCAGAGAAATATATTTCAGCTGCAGATGTTTCCAAAGGTTGAAGATCTGTGAAAAAAATTAATCTGTAACTGACAGATGTTTTCATATTAACACATGGGAATATTCTTTGCAAAATGTAGTCTTTCTGTGGAATTCAAGAATGCTCTTATCTCACTTTTCTAGTCTATTACATACAACAGCATTGCACCAAGATGGACTGTCATCAAAATAAACAGATACAATCCTTGCTTTATAGTTAGGAGATACAGTTTAAATCTGGTAGTTTTGTATTTATATATTTTTCCATTTTATTTACCTAGTTGTACTCAGAATAACTGCTGATAAAATTTCCCTAAATCCTGTGGAAGGCACAGTAGATTGCCTACTGCAAAAACTTAAGAATCAGTATAAACCTTGGCAGGAGATTTCATCCTGTTTGGGCATTTTATAGCATGTTAGGGAATAATTTTCCCCTAAGGAAGTTATTATTAATGGGAACTGCCCACATACTTTGAGGGAAGAATGGACTTCCTCAATTACAAGACCTTTCAAGAGAGTTAACAGATAATTTATTATTTCATCTAGGGAAGAGAATGTTTCCCATAAGAACACTGAATCTTTCATAGCTGACTTTCTTGAAAACACATTGTGTAAAAATTTTAGTTCCTTAAAAATTAAATAAACACCGTGAAATTTAGTAATACTTAAAAGGAGCCTATCTTTAGTGTCTGTGTTTCATCACCCTCCTGTACTTGTGATAGTAGGTTATCAGCTCCACATATTTTTTTTTTTTCCTTCAAAAAGGTATACAAAATCATGTTAAAATCTCTCCAAGGGTTGTGTTTCAGTGGTTCTCAATTTTGATTTGGAGATGGTTACTTGAGTGGTTGTTCTACTATTTACTACCTAATTCATTTGGGATAATATCCTCTGTCTTCTGAAGAACTCTTACTTAAGGGCTTGGTGGTAGCACACCAGATTGAGGGCACACATTACAGTGATCATAGACCTGGGTTCAATCCCACAGTTCCCCACTGTAGGGAGGATCTTTCTAAGCAATAAAGCAGTGTGCAGGTGTATCTCCCCCTATTTCTCCCTTCCCTCACTATCCAAAATAAGGAAAATAAACAAAATATTAAAAGAGAACTCTTTCTTCATCTGAGAGCCATAATACCACTATTTTGATAGTGAAGACTGAAGATATATAAAACACCTACACAGATGTTTGAATAGACATTTTGTAACTATTTGTTCAATGCCACAGTATTCACTGCTAACTAAATTCAATATATGTTAATTCAAAAAGTAAACTTTCAATTTCAATGATTTGCCTCAGACTTCAATGCCTGATTTACTATATTAATAACTATATATAGTGCTACTGCTTACTATGCTATATTGTTGGAAATTTTGAAAAATTTTTTATAATAAGAGAAAAGTCAGAGTTGATTAAGTTGTATAACATCAAACCAGCTCAGAAACTTGAAAGTTGATAAACTCCCTAGAAGAGATTATTATATAATTTACATATCGCACTAAAATGTTTTCAGTAAAACAATTTAAAATCTATAGTTGGCAGTGAATTAACTCAATATTTTCTGTTAATGATAGAAAATGTCTCATATCTAAGTAAGATAATTTTTTCTTAAAAATAGTTATCAAAATCTTTATTATATGCACAATATATATTTGAATATATTATTATGTATTTTTATATCTTTCACCCTGACTTTATGTTTGACTCAAATAAAAAATGTCAGATGACTCAATTTCTCCATTCTCTCCTTAGTCTACATATTTTCTAATAAAAACTTTAATTGGTTATTATTTCCTCCAGATTGAGTAGCTTATATCTTGCTTTTCATAGTATTTATTTTTCTTCCACTGCAAGAGTGATACTTGTTTTAGGAAAGGGTTAAGACAAAATTTCAAAGCATATCCATTGTTCTATTAAGTTATATAATATCCAGTGCAATTCAACAACATTCACATGTATAGACTTAGACAAAATCTATCTGTATTCCATCATGGTCAATGTAAATCATTGTCTTATATGTGTAGTGTAAATCAAATATGATTGAATTAGTTTATAGAAATTATTACTTTTTATTTAAACTCATTGTATATTTGTTAATTCTAAGAAAAATCTGAGCACATGTCTTATTCACCAAATACTAATTAATGAATTTTTTTCAGTTTATTGACATCTGTTGCTTGCATATATATTTTTATTACTTTCTTTATTGGGGAATTGCTATTTTATAGTCAGCAGTAAAATAAAATACAGTAGTTTGTACATGTGTTACATTTCTCAGTTTTCCACAGAACAATTGAAATCCCACTATGTCCTCCTCTGTCTTCCAGGACCTGAACCCTTCCCCCACCCCAGAGTCTTTTACTTTAGTGCAAGACACCAACTCCAGTCCAAATTCTGCTTTGTGTTTTCCATCTCTTCTTATTTTTCAACTTCTGTCTATGAGTGAGATCATCCCATATTCTCCTTTATCTTTCTGGCTGATCTCACTTAACATGATTCCTTCAAGCTCAATCCAAGATGAGTTGAAAAAGGTGAATTCATCACTTTTAACAGCTGAGTAGTATTCCATTCTGTATATATATCACACTCATCTGCTGTTGGACACCAGGGTTGTTTCCAGGTTTTGGCAATTAAAAATTGTGCAGATATGAACATATGTATACAGAGATTTTTTTGGATGGGTGATTTTGGTTCATTAGGAAATGTGCCCAGGAAAGGAATTGCAGGGTCATAGGGTAGGTACACTTCTAGCCTTCTGAGAGTTCTCCAGACTGCTCTTCACAGGGGTTGGACCAACTGACATTCCCACCAGCAGTACAGGGAGGTTTCTTTGTTCCCATAACCTTTCCAGCATTTGTTGCTGCTACCCTTTCTGATGCATGACATTATCACAGAAGTAAAGTGGTATCTTGTTGTTGTCTGATTTATAGAAAGTATTTTCTTTTTTAAATTTTTTTAGTATTTATTTATTTATTTATTTTCCCTTTTGTTGCCCTTGTTTTATTGTTGTAGTTATTGTTGTTGTTGTTGTTGTTATTGATGTTGTTGTTGTTGGATAGGGCACAGAGAAATAGAGAGAGATGGAGAAGATAGAGGGGAGAGAGAAAGAGAGACACCTGCAGACCTGCTTCACCACTTGTGAAGTGACGCCCCTGCAGGTGGGGAGCCGGGAGCTCGAACCAGGATCCTTATGCTAGTCCTTGCACTTTGCGCCACATGCACTTAACCCACTGCACTACCGCCTGACTCCCAGGAATAATTTTCTAACTGATAATTTGATATGTCAGTAAAAAACCCATATCAAAAAATGGTAAATTTGAAAATTGAGTAATGATTAAAATGGTATCTAGATTAAACTCAAATTTTCTATCTCCTTTCTTATAAAAGGATTATTCTATATTTATGCTATACAAACCCCTCCATTTGGCATGCAGATAACTGAGAAATGTATAGTGTAACTAGCACCTCATAAAGCCAAGTACATAAAAAAGTGGCATTTGTTTGAAATCTGCTTAATGATTGTTTTAAATGAAACTATTAGTTCCATTATCCATAAATATATCTAGTGAGTATCTAGTGAATATTTGCCTGCTTATTTAAATGCACATGGAAAAAGGATGTTTGTACTCAATTTTATTTCAACTTGTAAACAAATATATAGACACATATATGTGTGTGCATCTATATGCATATATATGTAATCAAACAATGTTACAGGCTCTGAAACAATTTACTAAGAATCTTATTTTATAAGCTAAGTAAAACTCACTGTCAATATTTCTTGTTCATAAATCTCAGAATAATTGATTCCTTCCACCTTGGCCAAAAAGCAGTTAAGCTGTAGAAGAGTAATAACACCAAAGATATTGGAAAGTCTAGTCTAACAGTTCCCCACCTGGGTGTTTCCAAGGATGCCACATAATAATGAGCACAGTAAACAATTAGCATCATCTAAGAAATAGCACTCAAATAGTCTGTGGCATCTGTTTGTCCCTGGCTCTAAAACTAATAAGAGCTAGGCCTCTCCAAGGTACCTTCCTTTCAGTTTCAAGTCTAATTACAGTTCCTGCATTTCAAACTGGTGAGATACTTATAACTAGGGAGAACACTCAAATTATTTTATAGTAGAACAAATTAAGAAACCCTGCATAAGTGGGCAAAATGCCAGATTGCAATTTTCCCAAATGACCTGACTTACATAGCATTGTTTCTAGCAGTATTTTTACTCAGATTGTTTTAAGGAACATTTGCACATTAACCCTTGTTTTAATTTTCTGTAATAAAATATAAAATTAGTTATGCAACTATAATTGAGAGAATCTGGTTGAATGAAAAAAAAGCACATGATTTTTACACATAAATGAGTGAATATGCAATGAAATCTCCAGATTTCCCATAAAACATCATAAGTCATATTGAATATGGGTTTTAATACACACAGAAACACGAGAACAAGACAATACTCAGTAGTATATAAAAATATCCTTACTTGATTACACACATTGATATTATTATATTTTATCAAAATAGCAGTTAAAATTTTGGATGCTTTTTTCTAATCTATTTATTTAACTTTATATATTTATTTGGTAGAACAGAGAGAAATTTAGAGGGAAGATGGATAGAGAGAGAGAGAGGGAGAGAGACAGAGAGACACCTGCATCACTGCTTCACCACTCATGAAGCTTTCCCCATAGGTACTGGGGGCACACAATACAATGCACAAAGCCTGTGTCTTTGTGCATTGTATTGTGTGCACTTAACTAGGTGCGCCACTGCCCAGATCCTAAAATTTTGCATGCTTTTTAAAGTTTATTTGCAAACTTTGATAACAAAACAGGTCTTGGGGTCAGGTGGTGGCTCACCTGGTTGAGTGCATATGTTACAGTGTGCCAGGACCCGAGTTTAAGCCCTCAATCCCCACATGCAGGAGGGAAGCTTTGAGGGTAGTGAAGTAGGGCTGCAGGTGTCTCTCTTTCCCTCTCCCTCTCCCCTACCCTCTCGATTTCTAGTTGTTTCTGACTAACAGATAAAACTAATAAAAAGATTTTTTAAAACATGTCTTTACATTAGGCACAAAAATGTTGTCAAACGTTTTCACAAAACAATCTTTTTAATATAAAAGGAGTAAGTTGTAGAAATGTTTTTAATGAAGTCAGAAGATTTACTTAAAGAGATTTTTCCTTAAAACGCTAATTAAGTCTTGCAGTGAAGTTTCTATATCAAAAGACGACAGCTTTTTCACTTATGTGCTTCTGGGACAAGACTATCAACCATTAATAGTTTTTATGACAAGCTTGAACTCCAATGTTTGCAAGCTTTCAAAGGAGTTTCTAATTATACACAAAGGAAGAAAAGGTGTTGAAATCTGTAACAAAAGGGTTTAGGCTAGTCCAAGGAAGTTCCCTAAAGTTAAAACCTGCTAAACATACCCTCCCTTGATAACTATTATTATTAGTTATTCCACAATATGAATAATTAATGAAAATATTAGGAATATTAACTTTAAAAGTATTAAGCAAAGAAGAATAAGATAAAAAATTTATACTAAACTATTCTTCCATGGTGCTAGCCTGTAGCCTGACTAGTCCATGAAAATAGTTAATGTGTATGACACAATCCTTTGTGTGTGTGTGTGTGTGTGTGTGTGTGTGTGTGTGTGTGTGGATTTAGTATTATACTACAATAGCTTATGTAAGTACATGCTGGAACTATAATCTAAGTACCCCCAAAGACAATCATCTCTGTGTGGTATTATTCATTGACACATTGTATTAAAAAACATGCAAACCATCCATAGTTTCATTATCCCAAAAGTGAAATACCATTTTTTTTTTTTGCGTCCAGGCTTATCACTAGGACTCAGTGCCTATGCTATAAATCCACTGCTCCTGGAGGCTATTTTTTTCCCTTTTGTTGCCCTTGTTATTTATTGTTGTTGTTATTACTGTCATTTGTTGTTGGATAGGACAGGGAGAAATAGAGAGAAGTGGGGAAGACAGAGATGGGGAGAGAAAGACACCTGCAGACCTGCTTCACCACTTGTGAAACGCCCCCCCACCCCCTGCAAGGGGGAGCCGGGGGGGGGGCTCAAATTCTCACACTGGTCCTTGTGCTTCATGCCATGTGCACTTACCCTGTTCTGCCCCTGCCCAACACCCTGAAATACCATATACACCTAGAAGAGGAACTGCTGGGTCACATAGTAACGACTACAGAGTTTTTCACAACAGCTAGACAGTTCTCCATTTCCAAGAGTTATATATGGAGAAAATGACTTTTCTACATGTTTACCAAAATTTGTTATTTATTTTAGTGTGTGGTACATTATTATATAGTTTTATTTGTATTTCTCCATTGATGCGCTATTAAATATATTTTATGTATTTACTGGTCATTTGCATGTTGGGGAAATATCTATTCAGTTTATTTGTCAATATTCTTTTTGCCTTGTCAATTTATTGCTGATGTGTAAAATTCTTTACAAATTTTTGACCATAGTATCTTTTTTGATACATGTTTTACAATATATATATATATATATATATATATATATATATATATATATATTTTTTTTTTTCCCCCCTGGAGCAGGTGGATGGAGGTGAAAAGTTAATTGTAGCCACGGAATTTTTTTTTTAAGAACAGAAGCTACTCCCTTCCCTAATCCAACTTTCTAGCCCTTTTTCTCTACTCTGACACCCTGCTCTCAGACAATATTATTTTTAAAAATAATTTTTATATTTATTTATTTATTTATTTTCTCCTTTGTTGCCTTTGTTGTTTTTTATTGTTGTTGTTGTTGTTGTTGTTGATGCCATCATTAGATAGGACAGAGAGAAATGGAGAAAGGAGGGGGAGACGGGGAGAGAAAGACACCTGCAGACCTGATACTCTACTGCCTAATCTATAGTGAAGATTTATTTCTATATTTTCCTCTCAGATTTGTATAGCCATTGCCTTGAGGCAACTTATAACCTGTTGCCTTCAGGTTTTTAATCCACTTCTAGGTAATTTTTGTTTGCATAATATAAAGTAGCATTCCAACTTCATTTTTTCCACCTGAATATTCAGCTGCAGCAGAACATTCATTAGAAAGACTTTATTCCCACAGGATTATCTTTCTATCCTTGAAAACTATCAGTTGAACATAGATAATTTTGTACTCTCCATTTAGATTATTTTTGTGATGTTTTAAAAATGAGAAAGTAAAGAGATACAAATTGGTTAAATTATTAGCCATAAAAAACAACTTAGTAAGAAAAGATGAAAAAATTGCTTGAACTGATCCAAAAGTTGTGTTCTTAGGTGATGTTATTGACAGGTAAAATATATATTGATCTATATAGGTGTGATTATTTTTACCTGACAGTTGATGAAATAACTTCTGTATATTATTCTCTATGCAAATTTAGATTATAGATATCACTACTACATACACTCTATAACTCAAAGCACTACTGTCACTGGGAATTCAAAAGCATGTAAAAGCTAGAACATCAAGCTCCAACTACACTCCAAAAGTACAAATAATAAGGACAAAATAACATAGAACATAAAAATTAGATTAGCAAGAACAATGAGACAGTGTTGGATAGTGAATTCAAAGTCACAAAGTAGCTCTTATTTCGTAGCTGTTTTGCTAATTATTTACCCATCACTGATACATGCCTCCACTGTTTTGCTGTAACCCTTTTCACCTATAAAACTAGATGTTTGAAAAAACAGCTTAAAATATATCCAGTTCTTTCTATAATTGTAACCCTAGCTTAAGAGGTGTTCTTCACAGCTGTTAACAAATGAAAATTTCATGTTTCACTTTGATATTTATAGTAAAGGAAAAGAAAAGCTTATGGTCCTACAACGTTAATGATATTAACTCATACCTTAAACAGAGTAGATTTAATTCCTAATGTGAAAACTAGTCAAAGTCTGAGACTAATTTTTAATATTTTTAAATTAATACCTTATGTTTATGATATCATTTAGATTATTTAAAATAGAAAATTCTTACTATTAACAAACATAACTAAACTCTGTAGAATCTTTATGGCATTAAAATCTTGTAAAACAGTTTAGAAAGTTTTGATATATAATTATAGATTTATGTGCATATTCATGAATTAATTTGATTAATACTGAATTTCAAAGAGACAAAGTATACTCATAAATCTAAAAGAAGAAATCCACTTTCAATTCATAACATTTGAGGTACAATTTTGGCTCTTTAAAAATATAATAAGGATTCACTACTACATTTCACATTTGCAGTGTTTGGATATAGAACCATCTATTCAAATTAAATCTTAATTAACATATTTTATTGTGAAAACACTTCTGGTTAGTGTTGGATACCTCTAATTCAAAATCAAGTTACTCATAGTTAGGAAGTACTGTGTATTCATCAGGGGGGAAATGTTCATTATGTTTAATAGAAGGTTTGCCTGGAACTTTATTGTTTGTCTATCTCATTCAAATCATACCAGAGTGAGCTATTCTTTTTTATTGTTTTTACCAACATGTTGGTACCATTGCTCTAGTCTCCTCGCTTACAGGTACTAATTTTCCTTTGGCACCACAGCTCTTTCTATGTCATCTAGATAGGCTAGCCATCAGAGTTTTGAAGTCTTTCAAAGGACTACAGAGAAAACATGCTTGTATATAACTAGAGTTATATACAACCAACAAAATTCTTTTAAATTTATTTTTTTTATTTAAAGATATCTTTATTTGTTTATTATGGAAAAGAGACATAGAGAAATTGAGAGGAGAGGAGGAGATAAAAATAAAGTAGAGGGGGGGAGAGAGACAGAGAGACACCTACAGCCCTGCTTCATCACTTGAGAAACTTTTCCCATTCAGGTAGGAACCAAGGGTTTCAGCCTAGGTCCTGTGCATTGTAATGTGAGCACTAAATCAGGTTGCCACAATCTTGCTCCTAATTTCTCATTTCTCTGTCCCCAACTAAACAATATAAATGTCATTCAGTGTGATATCTGCTTAAGAAAAGTTCTATGCTGTTCTTTGGTCTGATTTACTGGTATTTCCTAACAGAGGAAGTAGAAGGACATTTAAAATTCAGACATAGGATGTAACAGTGAAGCTAGGCCAAATCTAATCACAATGAAATATCAGAACAATGAGCTAAAGGTTTAGAAAGATAATAACCTGTACTTTCTCCTATTAGTCATTGTTTAATATTTATACAAACTATTCTCTATCCCAGTCAGACAAATAAGCACATTACTTATTGTTCTGAATTAAAATTATTTATTGCATTCACTTTCTTATATTGAATTGTCCAATTATTTTGAGGCAATTTAATAATGTAAAAATCCCTGAGCATATTTATTTAGCTTTTGAAACAGAAATAGTTCATTTTCATTTAATAATATTCAAATCATCTTAATTGCCTTCACTGATACATGTAATGTTTTGAATCTTAATAATTAGAGTTATTTAACTTGCAGTGTAGTCAACTATGTACTGGAAAATGAGGGCAGGGCTCCAATTAATATGGAAAAAGAATGTTTGCATGTTTTAATAACTTTTAAGAGAAAACATAAGATTTAAGTTGTAACCACAATAGTGGAAGCCAGAGACGGAGAGTACATTTATTTGCTATCCTCGGTTATCAGTATATATGCAATTATTCTGAAGAAAATTTAAATGTTGCTCAGTTAATATAAACTTTATTATGCTGGGAAAGATATATAGAAGAAGTGACTCAGAAGCATACAAATATGATCTGTCAATAAGCTATGGATTTGTTTAGGTACAAAAGAGAGCAGTAAGGAAAGAGCAGGACTAAGATGGCCAAACACATATGACTTTGTTTCTATCCACAAACAGCAAGACCAAAGTCACAACAGTACATAGAAAACTTACACTTAAATGAGCTAGAAGGTTGGCAGCACAGCTCGCCTGAATAGTATACATGATCTGCTATGTATATAGTCTAGTTTGAACCTGCTCCCCATTGCACTGAAGGAAGGTTCAGTGTTGTGTTATCTCCCTGCCTTCCCTTTTTCTTTCTGTCTTTTTATTTCTAGTCAAAAAGTCCACCTGGAACAGTAAAGTCCTAATGGTAAAAAAGAAGAAAAAATGAAAAAGAAAAGAAAGAGATATATGTATCTCAAATAAACTTCCATAGCAAGACAAACAAGATTACTATCCAAGTGGGGATACAAAAATATACCATTCCCAGGAAAAAAGCCTTTCCATGTGACAAGAAGTCAGAATCATGAAGAGTCCCAAAATTTATGAAAGGTAAGGGCCAGGTGGTGGCACAACTGATAAAATGCATACATTACAGTGTGCAAGGACCCATGTTCAAGCTTTAGTCCCCCACCTACTGGGGAACAGCTTCACAAGCAGTGAAATATCAGTGCAGATCTCTCTCTTTCTCTCTCTCTCTCTCTCTCCCTCCCTCCCTCCCTCTCCCTCTCCCTCTCTATCTCCCTCAGAATTTCTGACTTTATACCAAATAAATAAAACTTTTAAAAACTGCTCTTATAATTCTATATATTAATAATACATAGTGCTTTAATATATAGTATTTAATTCTATATATTTAAAAAGATATGAAAGTTATCTCATAATCTGTGTTATATTATATTGGGCTCCTGTCGACCCAATCTTATTACAATTTTGTGCTTCAAACTTTAAAACAATAGGAAATTAAAAGCTATAAGCCTGGTGGGAACAGAAAAGAAAGTCTTCCTGCAGCTTGATAAGAGTGCTCTGATGAATTTACTGTTTCACAGTCTACATAATAAGAGATTTTGGATGCAGATTCTGAAAAAAAATTCATCCTTGCTGGGTCCCAGTCTGTCAGACTCTATTCCTCATCAACCTGCTGGTCACTTGCTACATTGAATTTCTGTTTACTACACAATTTGGACCCTAGTGCTTTAGTCTATTCTAAGTACTTGTGAGTGAACCAATGATCATTGACTAGGTCTGCTCAAAGACAGGATCCTGGCTCACATTCTTAAGGAAGATCAAACATAATGAGAAAACAGAGGAAATTGCCAGCACCATTGAAACAGAACAGTAACTGAAAGAAAACCCCAAATTCATGTAAAAATTTCTAAGTATATCAAAGTCATGGTCCTCAGGATGCTCAAAGAATATAGTAGTTGAAATGAAAAAAAAAAAAGTCATAGAACACACCATGAGAAGAGAGCAGTGAAAACTTGAAGTGGTGAACTGGAAAACAGGATAAAGGAAACCATCAAAGAGAAAGAGAATATCTGTATGGAGATTGGGTGGTGGGAATTGTGTGGAGTTGTACCCCTTCTACCCCATGGTTTTGTTAATTTATCCTTTCTTAAATTAAAAAAAAAAAGAGTAAAACAAAAAAAAAAGAAAATTGAAGATAGTGTAAGATTTATGGGACAACATCAAAAGAAACAATATTTATAACAAGAGAATGTGACATTATTCTTATCTGAAGAAAAATTATCTGATAATTTCCCCAAGCTGAAGGAGTTAGAAAATCAGATCTAGGAAGTACTAAAAGGAACAAAATATATGTTAATCAAAGCATACCAAGGCATAAAATAGTTGAAATGTAAAGATCAAAAATTACAAAAAATTTAAAAGCAAGAGGAAAGCAAAACAATCTCCTCAAAGGTAATCCCCATAAGGCCATCAGCTGGCAACATAAATTCAAAGTTTTAAATGGAAAAGGCCTCTACCAAGAATATTCTCTTTTTTTTTCTAACTTTTTTTTCTTTATTAAAGGGATTAATGGTTCACCATCAACAGTGAAATACAGTAGTCTTTATATGTGTAACATTTCTCAATTTTACACATAACAATCTAATACCCCCTCAAGGTCCTCCTTTGTCATCCTGTTCCAGGACAGGAACACCCTGCCCCCTGCCCCTCACGCCAGATGCCTTTGCTTTCGTGCAATATACCACATCCAGGCCAAGTTCTGCTTTATGTTTTCCCTTTGTTCTTATTTTCCAAATTTTGTCTATGAGTGGGGTCATCCCCCAGCAGGGAAGCAATTACAGAAGAAAGACCTTCCATCTTCTGCACTCCACAATGATCCTGGGTCCATATTCCCAGAGGAATAAAGAATAGGAAAGCTATCAAGGGAGGGGATGGGATACGAAGTTCTGGTGATGGGAACTGTGTGGAATTGTACCCATCTTATCCTATGGTATAGTCGATGTTTCCATTTTATAAATACTATATAAATATATATATTTATACTTTATACTTTATAATTAAATATATATATAATATATATATATATATTTATAGTATTTATATAAGGCCTCTACCAAGAATATTCTGTCGGTTTTGGTTATCACTGATGAGTAATAAAGAGATTTCAAACAGATAGTAATTAAAGTAATTCAATACTACTAAGCCAGTCCTCTGGATAATAAAAAGAGATAAAAAGGAAATACTGATAAATACATATGTTCACACACATATGTGGAAAACAGAGAAATAAAGTAGTAGACAAGCAAAGTTAGATGAATAAAAGTCTTTGGACTCAGACTAGACTTGAGGTTACCAGAGGGGATTGGAGAGTTTTAAGTGTAGGAAAGACATGATTGACTGGTGTAGGTACAGAGATACTTTGATGGTGGGTGTGGCATTGGCAATAATTTTTGAAGAAGTATAAACTTATATTTCTTTGTTTTGTTTTTATAATTATTAGTAATTTAATAGTATTTTACAGTATTATAATATTACATGGGTATAGTTCACATTGCACCCATCACCAAAGTTCTGTGCCCCCAATACCCACAATGATGACCACTAAAGCTTTCACAGTCTCACTTTGGATACCTCTGTTTATGTGTTTGTTTGTTTTTCCCAATTTCAAGTCATTCAGTATATTTTCATTTAATGCGGAGTGGGGGTTAATGAATTATCACACAATTATTGACACATGGGATGTAATCTCCCTGTAACGTGTCTTCAAAACACTTTCACGTGCAGCCTAAGCAGGATCCCAAATTGTATTTCTAAATAACTAGCTCATGGTCTTCTAAACCAAGATTACCTCAAAAGTATGTAAAAGTATTTATGATAAAATTATTATAATGCAGAAATTATTTGAGGATAAGACACATTAATATTTTTTACCACAGGCACCGCCATGAGAGCTGCTTGACATGGTACCAGCTTTGCAGGAAGTTCAGCATGGCTGGACTCTCCAGGTCAAACTGAAACCATCTTGCCTTTTGCCATGTATAAGGCTTGGAATTAAGCTCTGTGTGGTCTTAATAATATTTACCTATATCCAGGCTCAGAGCCTGACTAATAACAAAAGTAATGACTAAACCTGCACTGCACTCTGTAAGACTGATCATAATGGAACAAGCAATGTCAGTAATGCAGAATTTTTCAGGAGGTTCCAATAGGAAAAAATGTTTTCCCCTTTATCTACACCACTTCCTTTAGTATTCCCCCTAAAATATAAAGAAAGATTGGTGGTTCCCGCAGTGGAGGGATCACCTTATATAGCATAATTAATAAATGGAAAGTTATGGTACATGCCTAGATACAATGGGCCTTTTAATCTACCACCCACCACTATACTCCCACTTCCTTATTAAGTAAGGAAAAGTACACAAGAACCTAGGTCGCATAGTGAGCATACACAGAAGATGGATTCCAGCTAGAGAGCTTAACTTTATGGAGAGGCTGGCCAGGTCAGCACCACGTTGGTGCCTTCTCAGTAAGGAACAAAACAAAACTCCTTGATCAAACAATGGAACAGATTTTATGAAAAATGAGCTACTCAAATTGTTTAAGGCCTCTAGAAACATAACAAGCTTGAACTTTCTATGAACCATTGGCTTCTGATGTATAGGGGCAAGAGGATGGCATAAATATACAGGTAGAATATTAATCTTAATCAATAGGACATCTGCCTAGCACACAGGTACAGGAATAACAAAAGACATAGAAATTGTGATGTGATATCTAGGGAGAAAAGTGCCCCTGGAATGTGAATGTCCCTCAAAGCAGGAGGTGTTCCCTACCTGTGCTGTTCTTACTTGGTGATTTTTGTTTTAATAATCAAAGTCTTGTTGATTTTTGTATTAGTGACCAAAGCCTTGATGATTTTTGTTTTAATAATCTACACCTTGGTGATTTTTGTTTTAATGATCTAAGCCTTATGAGACTATAAAAATAAAGTTCTACATAAGTATGACAGAGATGTCTGATCTTGATTCAGCATCGACTCACTGGTCTCTCATTCTTCATTCTTAGCCGGCGTCCCTCCTCCTCCAGGATACCCTAATAACCTGCTGGGGCTGACCCCTGAGAATTTTTTTTTCTTACATTTATCTAGAAGTTGGGGGAAAACATATACCTTAAAGCAAAAGTACACAGTAGTTTACAGTGAGTCAATAAATGTAGCAAGCAAGCATAAAGACCAAAAAATATACTATAAAATATCTAATGAAATAGTTTCTACATAGACCTAGATATCCTCCTTACCTACTTTCTATTGCACATCCCTCAATCACTCCAAAGCTAACCTTGTCAGACAAAGTAAGGACTACAAAAGCTGAATAATGATAAGAGACCAACATACTTTAATGAGGACTCTTTAGTCATCATAAGGCCACCCCATAACCTGGGGCCCTAGTCAGGGAGTCCTGGGATTCCCACACAGACATGATGAGCCTAGACCTCTAACAGATCCCTTTCACCACTGTCACTGGTCTTCTCCATCAGGAATAACATCATGTGGGCTCCTATAGGACCTGGACCTCATTGCGGATCAACAAGTGTGGGGAGTATTCCATTCTCTGGAGGGAGGTAGGATAGCATACTCTGCCTATCACCCAGGGATGATGGGTCCTGAAATTGGTGTATCCTGGAATGTTCCTAGTTGAGACTACGGAATGTGAGCTCAGACCTGCAGGGATGCAGAGGTCACATAGGCTGACTATGGGCCCCAGATCAAATTGATGGGATTTACAGTCATCAATATTTATATATTTTCCCCATATTTGGGAGCTACTCTCTTCCTTGATCCAGCTTTTTAGTCCTTTTTTCAACTATGACACCATCTTCCCAGACAATAAACCTGGGTCCTCCTGCATATTAGATATCAAGTGAAGACAAAAACTAGTTGGGTCATGGGCCCCTTGGAATATACCTAAAATAGACTGACTAGCTATTTCCAAAGCAGAGACCCCAAACCTTCATCTGCAATATTCTAGCCTTTGGGTTCATAAGTAGTCAACAATTTGTTCTGCTTTATATCTTAACTCTTTTTCAGCCACCAGGTTCCACATGCTACCATGGTGCCAACCAGACTTCTCAGGGCAGGCGACCCCACCAATGTCTTCTGGAGCCCCACTTCCCCAGAGCTCTACCCCACTAGAGAAAGAGACAGTATGGGAGTATGGATTGACTTGTCAACACCCATATTCAGCAGGGAAGCCAGACCTTCTACCTTCTGCACCTCATAACAACCCTGAGTTAATGCTCCCAGAGGGTTAAAGAATAGGAAAGCTATTAGAGGAAGGAATGGAATATGGAGTTCTGCTGGTGGGAATTGTGTGGAATTGTACCCTTCTTATCTGATCAATATTTCTATTTTATAAATAAGAATTAGAAAAATAAATTAAAATATTTTTCTAAATGTTACATTTAAAATTCTTGCTAATTTTCAATTTCTAGTGTTTTGTCTATCTGTAACATTTAATTATCTTAATTATAATGACTTTAGATTTAATAGAAATGAGGAATTCTGACCCCAAATCCACAAACCTTAAGAAACTGTAGTTGAAAAGTCAGAAAACTAAGTTAAACGTTCACATTACTATTGTTCATGCCCATGTTCACATTTGTACAATAATAAAAAACTTCTTTACTTTCACATACTTCTTTCTAAAAATTGTTTTTTTAAGTCATCATATTCTTAGTATGCTTGCTAAAGAAGAATCAAGTTATAATCACCTTATAGTTGCTCCTTTTTCCAGAAAAATTAGAGTTGGGATTTTATTTTCAGTACTATTCCTTTTTACTTTACTCTATAACTTATTAACCAAACTTGACATAAAAGTTATATGATGATAGCATTTCAACTATGATATTTAATATGTTAGATATTGTTCATTTTTAAATTAGAGTACCACTGTGATCTCTGTCTTTCTTCTTGTGATGTCCTAGACTCTCTATGACTAAGATGATATAGTTAATCATGTGACAGGAGAAATCATCTGTGTATTTCTTATTTGACTAGATTTATTTCTATTATGCATTTCATTTGAAGGAGATATAAAGTAAATATGTATATATATATATATATATATATATATATATATGTTTATTTTTCATTCCAGAGTCAGGCAGATAGACATTATGCTTATATTTACTTATTGCCCCTTAATGCTAGTGCTCAGAAACAACTTTTTGGTCCTATAATTTATATCAGTCTTATTTGTTCATTTAATAACAATTGATTTACTCTACTACTTCCCTACTTACATGGAAAGAGAGCTTGTAGTGATGATTCCATGTCATCACTATTATATATTATATTAAAATGCTTCAGTCTACCATTTATCTATCCAAAATTAAGTCTATAATGAAGCAGTGCTTCCAGGAAAAAAAAAAGCAATTGAACTATCGTTGCTAAGAACAGCAACTGTATCTATCAGCAGGTATAGGAAGGGACAAAGAGAGAAGTTGGTGATGTTCATAATAATGTAACTTCAAATAAATACTGTTTAACAAAATTAATTAATATTAGTAACCAAACTTTGCACTGTAATTTAGAAAAGCATTACTAAAAACTTTTCAGTGACATTTCTATACAGCTGGACAAAATAGTTTGATATTTGTAGTGCACTCTCCAAAAATTAATCAGTTTTCTTTGTGGTCCTCTACAATACTATCTTTCATAGGTAAAATATAATAAAATTATCATACCAGAGACATAAAGTCTGATGAAATATTATAAAATAAATTTAATAGTAATGTTCCTTAAACTTTTGAACACTGTCATTTAAGATTTATCTTGATATCTCTTCTAATAGACGACTTGGCAAGACTAGCTGTCTCTTAAGAATGGAAGTGTCTGCCTCCATAAAAGTGGCTGAGAATAAAAAAATTTATATAAGGAAATACACCAAATGACTCTTTTTGCCAGCAAAATCATTAAAAAATCATCACATTTATTATAATATATACTGGTTTCAAAAGAGTCCTCAAAATCTAGAAAACAGTAAGTTTTGCTACTGACACACACATAACTGCTAAAAAGACTGTAAGACTGTACATTCAGTAGCATGATTTCTGTTACTATCATAATCAAGATGGCAGCTGGAAAGGAAGTTGTTACTATATACAAAACTTGTAAAACCATTTAATATAACTGTTTTCTTGTTTTCATTTTGTCAGTCTACCTTAAAAATACATTTGATCCAATACATTGGTTAAGTATTGGACAATTACTCAAAGTATCTATTGTAACATCATCATCCAGATTTCAGTGCTGCATGTAAACAAAAATGTTAACTTTTCTTTAGAAGTTATGTTTAGATATACTTAATATACTTTCAAATAAGTTTTTGCTGAATTAAGTATTTTTGAGTGAAGAAAAATGATAAATCCTCAACTACTCGGGAACACGTTGGATTACAGATTATCATGAAATAGATCAAGGCTCCAGTTTAGCCCCCCCCCTTTGCAAAAGGAAGCTTCATGAGCAGAGAAGCAATGCTGCAAGTGTTTTAATTTTTTCTCTTCTGCTCTCCCCTCACCCATTTTTTTTTTCCATCTCTATCAAAATAAAAGAAAGGGAAAAAATGTATCTGGGACAAATGGAGTCATAATGCAGGCACAATCTTGGTGGCCAAAAGAAAAGGGGGGATTACCTATTCTTATACATTTATATAAATACACTTCTACATTTATATATTACTCATACTGAATAAATTCACTACATATTTGAACATTTCCTCTTAATCATATTTTAATTTTATGTAAATATAATAAATAAAAATTAAAATCATGAACAATATTTAAATGTAAAAAATATGGAATTCATTCATCATCCCCAGTTTGTAGATTCTTCATGAGGAAAATAAATTAAATTTTTGCTCCAGAATTTAACAATCATATAGGATAGTCTATCAGAATTTGGAAAAATTTGAGAACATACTTGATTATGTCTAATGCAAGATTCACCACAGCATTGAATGTGATACAGTAGCTAGAATGGTGAACTTGCCAAAATAAGGTCCCAAGCTTGATCAGTGTCATTACATATATTTCTGGTTCTCATTTTCTCTCTCAGTAAAATAAATAAGTAAATAAATAAATCCTTTAAAAAACAGTATTAAGTTATAATAACTGTTTCCCAAAGAAATCAAGCCACATATGATATGAAGTTTTAACACATTCTATTCATAGGATAGAACAGGAACATTAAAATTCATTTGTAATTTAATAAAAATTACAATTGGGGGTTCATTAGAAACATATGTCTTATTAACTCATTCTGTCAAAGTAAAAATAATCTAGTCAGGAAGATAAACTTTAATGATATTCTCTCATCCTTATAATCTGGGTTTTAGATGTTTCTGAAGTTGAGATTACTCTCAATTTCTTAGTTATACATAACCCTGAACTAACTTTGAGAAGTAATTTGTAAAGATACATCAATAACAATAATAACTACAACAATAATAAAAAAACAAGGGCAACAAAAGCAGAAATAAAATAAAACAAAAAAGATAATATTTAGATGGTCAGTTAAAGAATCAAGAAATATCTCTCTTATTTTTATCTGTATAATTATTATTATTGGCTTTAATTACTAAAGACATCATCAGCCCACTGGTTAACTCCATCAGACTTTAGGAGAGAAACATTATCATGGATCTGTAGTGCTGTCTTTATTTTTCATAGTCAGACCACTTACTACTCTGTATTTAGATCTAATTGAAAAAAAGATTCAACCTATATTTCATGATAATTATTTATTAAGGTCTGAATCATTTAAAATGCAAATAATTAGACAAATGCCCCCAAAGACAGCATTTACTTAATAACTAAATGGCAATTTCTAAGGGTCCAGGTGGTGGCGCACCTGGTAGCAAGCATGCACATTACCATGTGAAAGGACCTGAGTTCAAGTCTCTAAACCCCACCAACAGGAGAAAGCTTTATGACCAGTGAAGCAGTTCTACAGGTGTCTCTCTTGCTTTCTCCTCTTCTATCTCTCAACTTACCTCACAATTTCTATCAAAAAATTGAATTAATTAAATTTTTTTAAAAAGTAAGGTCTAGATTTGACTCTGTTCCCACTACTTTATCTCTACAGTTATTATCTAGAAACTACTTGGAACTTATTGACCCCAGTTTAATGAGATAAAATAATTGAGTTAATACTGAACTTAACCATTGTTTAAAGTATCATATAATTGCTAGAACTTTTAAAAGATATATTTGTTCATTTATTTAATGATTTATTGTATGCAGAACTTAATAGGAAAGGGGGAGAGAGAGATGGAGAAAGATAAAGAGAAAACTACAGCACTGCTTTGTCACTTGTGAAGATTTCTTCTGTACAAAGGGGCAAAGGGTTTAAAGCAGGTTCCTTTTTTAAAAGTTTTACTAGTGATTTAATATTGATTTAAAAAAATATAAGATAACAGGGATATAATCACACACCTTTCTCACAATCAGAGTTCTGTGTCCCCATCCCTTCCATTAGAAACTGCATTGGTTCTCCCAAGATCACAAATATGATTGACTATTATTTTCTGTAACTACCACATATATATTTGCCCTTTTTTTCCTATGGTTGCTTTCAAAGTCACACCTATTCTGAGTGCCCTTCCTTTTTTTTTTCCCCCTCTTCTTTTTCTGGGTCCTGATGATGCAATAGCAGCTCAGAGCCCTCTGGTCATCTTTCCCTAATATTTATCCTTCTAGGAGTAAGAACCATAATGGTTTTTGGGGATGCAGAAACTGGAAGTTCTGGATTCTGTAATGGCTTCTCCACTTGACATGGGTGTTGGCAGGTTGATCGTTACCCTCAGCCTGTTTCTATCTTTCCCTAGTCGGGTAGAGTCCTGAAGAGGTGAGGTTCCAGGAAGCATTGGTAAGGTCATCTGCCCACCCCACCCCCTGACCGACCCCCCAAAATAAATCATAACAGCATCTGCAACTTGGTGGCTGAAATACAGTAAGATATAAAGCAGGACAAAATGTTTAATGAACAGGAACTATAAAGTAGAAATAGAGGGGATGGAAATAGAGGCATTAGGGTGAAAAGAAACTAGGAAGTTTATTTTAGGTATGTTCCTAGGGGCCTATGACAGTGACACAGAGTGAAAGTCATCACAGCACCACCAAAGCCACCCCAAGGCAGTCAGGGTCAAGATCAAATCTGAGGCATGTGTATGGAAAGGCAGGTACCCTACCAGGTGGACTATCTTGCTGGCCCATCTTCTGCAAGCATATTTTTAAAATAGTGTATAGTTTAACACTATAGACAGAGGTAAGATGATTTAAAAGCACTCCAATTTTAAACAAGCAACTCTCAATAAATCAAACTGAAGTTTTAGGACTCTTGCTGTTGAAACACTTAGAGAATTCCTTTGAATTGCCTGTGAAATTTTCAGAACAATTAATTCTTTTCTACAGTGTTCTGTGGATATATCCCTAAAGATGAAAGGTACAGTGGTCAATTTGCAGAGAAAAAGTATTGCTACGTGCTGTCATGTAGCAGGGCATATCAGCAGGAGTTCAAATGAAATGACCAGTGGTTTTTCTCTCCTAAAGAAAATTACAAATAAGGCAAAAGAGAAGTTGAGAAGACACCAGAGAATGAAAACTTGACTTGAAATGTCTTTAGAGAGATAGTGTGAAATAAAACCTATCCCTATACTTGTTCAGTTTCTTCTAGCTGTCCAGAGAGTTAATGTTCTGTTACTGTTTGGTTGATCTCACCTAAACACTTCTAAATTCAAAGTAATTTATTCTATCTTGCTCATTTTGTTCTGAGATAGGACAAGATGATAAGAGTGGCTGGCAGTAGTGAGTTAATTTCAAAACTAAAACTGACATCCCACTCAAGTACCCACATTTTGAAAGAGTAATGGATTGTCAGTTTTAATGGGAAAGGGGTTTTTATGTGATTTTAGATGTCTTTTGAATATTTATTTTGCTCTACTTTATACAAATCCATGTAAGATTTATCTTGTTAGTTCCAAATGCAAGTCTCTCTTGGCCAGATTTGGAAAATAAATTAGACTTCACAAATATTATGAATGCTGAATGAATATATTAAGGCTGAGGAGGTGCCTGAAAGATTTATTGGCTGCAAAAGGACAGCAAATATTACATCAGAAACATTAAACATGTTTATCAAAGTAATCATTTGTAGTTATACATAGATAATAAATAGTAGAGATGTATTTAATGTTACAGATTCAGTAGAGTCTATCAAGATGAGATGCTATAGAAAAAAAGACATTAAAACTAAAATCATCAGATGGTAGGGGGTAGTTCATCATTTCTCTTTTATTCAAGATTTTTTTTTACTTTGTTTCTTATCACTGACATTCTAAATGTTCCTCCAGGGGCCTGGGTGGTGTTATTCACATGATTGAGCACACATGTTACAGTGTGCAAAGGCCTAGGTTTGAGCCCCTGGTCCCCACCTGCAGGAGGAAAGCTTCACAAGTGTTTTAACAGGGCTGCAGGTTTCTCTCTGTCTCTTCTCTCTCTCTCTCTCTCCCTCTTTACCTCCCCCTTCCCTCTCAATTTCTGGCTGTCTCTGCCCAATAAATAAATAAAGATAATAAAAATATTAAAAAGAATCTAATAAAAAAGCTGTTATAATTGTGCATGTTAAAAGTCCAATCTTGGTATTAAGTGACTTAAATCAGAATTTTGGTCAGGCCACATTACTTTTTTGCTGGCTCTAGGACTGAATGCATTTCCTTACCTTTCCAGCTTCTAGACACTTCTCACAACCATTAGTTCATATAAAGTCCCTTTCTCAGTCTTCAAAGTCAGTTTTATACATATCACATCATTCTGATCTCACTTTCTATCATTCTTATCAAATTATAGGAACTCATCATTAAACTGGGCTTATCTAGACAGCATATAGTAATTTATTAATATTTAATGTTTGCTAAATAGCAATCTTAACATCATTGACAACTGTTTTTTACCTTTATTGTACAAATTAATATGTTCACAGGTCTTAAGGATTAGGACATGGGCTGGAAAGAGTATTATAACTATCATGATTTATAACTTTAAAAAACTCTTTTCTGAAGAATCTTATGTATATACATTGCATTTGGTTTAGAGGGGGATATAGTTTTCAGAGTTCTTATATACACCCAAACCTGTGAAGTACAGCAAATTTTTGGAAATATTTTTCCAAAGAATACATTTTAGGGAAATGGTGTGTTTTACCTTAATCCCTCTGATAAATTTCTTAGGAAGTGGACTACTAACTTATATAGTAGTATATGTAAATGAGTGCATGTGTATGTATGTATAGATTATTATAACTGCATATATACATCTAAGTAAATACCCATGCAGAAATATATACACTTATACATATTTAATATGAGGTTAGATCATTTCATATAAGCTGTACTAAATTCTAACTTCACTCTAATTTTTTAAAATTTTCTCTGACGGAAGTCAGGTGGTAGCACAGCGGGTTAAGCACGGGTGGCACAAAGTGCAAGGACTGGCATAAGGATCCAGGTTTGAGCCCCTAGATCCCCACCTTCAGGGGAGTCACTTCACAGGCAGTGAAGCAAGTCTGCAGGTGTCTCTCTTTCTCTCCCTCTCTCTGCCTTCCCCTTCTCTCTCCATTTCTCTGTCCTATCCAACAATGACAACAATAATAATAATTACAACAATAAAAAAGGGCAACAAAAGAGAATAAATGAATATTTAAAAAAATTCTCTAACATATTTTTTGCATTATTACAATTGTTTATAACATGTGATTCATCATAGTTCTTTGCAGAACATTCTTCTCAATATGAATAGGCTTAAAAGTACACACTAACCCCCAAATTCAAATATTAAGTTGGGCCAGTGGATTTTGGTGGTGTGGCATTGTAATGGGGGGGTGTATTTAATGTATTTGGAGGAGATGAAAATTATATCTCAAAACACTTAGATGCATATTAACCAAGGTTACTTATAAAAACTATTAAAAATAAATAACTTTTCCCAACACTAGATTGTCTACTTTTCTAAGGGTGGATAATAAAAAAGTCAGCATAATAGTTCTGAAATTTTTGTGTGATATTCCCATATTGTTCTTGTTTAAAAAAATTCTCAATCTTAGAGATTATATATTAAGATTGAGATGTTATGCTAAAACTGAAAGAAACACTCCAATGCCAAATAATATTCCTTTATGATTTGATTTTTTTCTGTTCATTTCCCCCTAATTTGATTCCAATTATTTTCTGCCCAGTTGTTCAGCACTTTTTAATCTCTTATAACAAAGGAGTGGATGGCATAAAAACACACAAAAAACAGAGCTGCCATTCCTGAATTTCATTATTTTACAATCACTGCACATGGTTGCAAACTCTAGTAATGCAAAACGATGCTTATGAAGAAAAAAGAGAGGAAAAAATAAATAAATAAACCTTGATAACTAAGTATTCTCCTTGGTGTATGTAAAGCAAACAATATTTTCCCTGCATGCCTCTAATCCCTCAGTGGTATAAGCCTCTCTATGAAAAGGAGATCACAATACTGAGCTCTCACTATTAACATAACAAATGATAAATTTAAAACAAAGGCATTCAAATTTCAACTGTATGGAGAAGATTGTGAGATATTTATGGCTCTTCAGACCACAGAATATGATAGGTCTGATTTAGAGAAATCAAGCCTGAGTAAGAATTAACACTTTCTAAACCAGTCCACATCTATTTGCATCCTATCAGACAGGGGTGGATAACATTCTTCCTATTAAGGACCATTTAGATTCACTGGTCTAACCAAATTATCAACTTAAAGCTTAATGATGCTATGAAAAAAAAAAAAGTTCATACTCCTGACTTCGGTTGTCTAGGCAGAGATAGAACAAATGAAGGGGCAGAATGCTGCCTACCCTTGACATAAGGACATTAGCTAGCAGAGCTCTGAGGATCACAAAACCCTAAGGCCATGCTGAATATCAAAGAGAGTGTGGAGCAGGGGAGGTAGCATAAAGGTTATGTAAAAGACTTTCTGCCTGGGGCTTCCTGGTTCCATTCAAGCACTATCTAAAGCCATTGCTGAGCAGTCAAAGGTATGACCTCCGACCTCCTGGACTTCCTCCTCCCCTTATCCTGGAACTACCACTTCTTCTTCTTCTCTTTCTCCTTCTCCTTCTCCTCCTCCCCTCTTCTCCTTCTTCTTCCTCCTCTTCCTCTTCTCCTTCTTCTCCTTCCCCTTCCCCTCCTTCTCCTTCTCCTTCTCCTTCTCCTTCTCCTTCTCCTTCTCCTTCTCCTTCTCCTTCTTCTTCTTCTCCTTCTCCTTCTTCTAAATTTCTGGCTTTTATTAACTTTATGTTTTTCTTGCCACCAGTTTTATCTCTAAGTCTTAGTGCCAGCACTATGAACCCACTGCTCCATGCAGCCATTTTTTTTTCTTTTCTTTTTTCCTTTCTAATTTTTTAAATTTTTATTAGATAGGACTGAAAGAAATTGAGAGAGGACAAGAGAGGGGCCAGGTGGTGCCACACGTAGTTAAGTGCACACATTACAGTGCTCAAGGACCTAGGTTCAAGCCCTGGTCCCCACCTGCAGGGGGAAAGCTTCAGAAGTGGCGAAATAGGGCTGCAGGTGTCTCTATGTCTCTCTCCCTCTCTACTTCCCCCTCCCCTCTCAATTTCTGTTTCTATCCAATAATGTATGGACAATAATTAATAAATGAAATTAAAAGAGAGAAAGAGACAGAGGGGGGACAGGGAGATAGAGAAGGAGAGAGAAAAACAGACATCTGCAGACCTGTTTTTACCACTTGTGAAGAGGACTCCTGCAGGTGAGGAGCAAGTGGGAACTTGAACTCAGGTCTTTGTGATTGGTAATATGTGCACTTAACTGGGTGTGCCAATGCCTGGCCACCACTTTTTTCCTTCATTAATTGACAATACAAGTTTGACTAACAATATTTCTGTAATTAGTCTGTCATTTAAAAAAGTGATCTGAGCGCAGCAGAGTCGCGCAGCGGAAGTGTGCTGGGCCCATAAAAAAGTGATCTGAGGGAGTCAGGCTGTAGTGCAGCTGGTTAAGTGCACATGGCCAGAAGCACACGGACTGGCATAAGGATTCTGGTTCAAGCCCCCAGCTCCCCACCTGCAGGGGAGTAGCTTCACAGGAGGTGAAGCTGGTCTGCAGGTGTCTATCTTTCTCTCCTCCTCTCTGTCTTCCCTTCCTCTCTTCATTTCTCTCTGCCCTATCAATAACAACATCAATAATAACTACAACATTAAAAACAACAAGGGCAACAAAAGGAATTAAATAGTTATTTTTTTTAAAAAAGTGATCTGAGAGGAAGGCCTAGGTTAGTGGTGGGATTGATGTGCAGATATCACTGAAGGATGATAAATTGTATCCAGGTGACAACTGTCTTGTAAATCATTATTTCCCTAATAAAATATAAAAAAAATGTCTGAGACCACATAATAAAAAATTTTGTTGAAGTGCTTTGTTAGACTGAGAAATTCTTGGCTTAAAATAAAAAAAAAAGTGGCAAGAATATCATTTGTTCTGATAAATAATGTGGCTGTATGACATTTTAACACATGAAGGTCTGACCAGAAGCATTTTTTCTAATTATGATAAAAAAAATGTCTTGGTATATGAGTTTTTCTATCCTTCACTGAAAAGGACACATAAAAAAAGAGTAATATTTATAAGACTGCTGTTCAAAACATGTATTAATAAAAAAGAGAGGCAAACAAGGGGAGAAATGGATTTAAAAATCACTCACTACACTTCCTACCATCTCCTTTACCAGTGCACCACTCAGCTCATGCTGGTCCTATTGCCAAAGACCTTTGACATGCAAATCTCATGTAATATTGTTATACTACACTATTTCCCTCAACTACTGAGCTACCTTCTACCTTAGACCAGATAGATAAGAATCATCTGGTCCTGTTAGTATCTAAGCTATAGTTATTATTAGTAGGTAACATTAAATGACATAAATTATGGTGAGGTCAGGTATAGTACCGTAACAGCCTATTGTCTTCTTAAACTCTAATATTGCAAGGAAACTTCCCCATTCTCCTTAAAATCTTTATTTTTGCCAGCCCTGGAACCTCTGGGATTTTGCTTGTATTTCTTGTTGCCTCTTTTCTTGATCCCCTAACTTGTTATACTGCCCCTTCTGACCTCAACTACCTCAGTGCAATGCCAAGTTATGTTGCTATTGCCTTTTCAATTCAGAGTATAAACAGAGACTTCCAACTCTAATAATCTGGTAAAATCTTTCCTAGCACCTGGGACTACTTAGTTCCATTTCAAATGGAGCATTCCCTAACAAAGTTACAGACTCTAGATATAGGCTAGGGTCCAGGCTATAGGGTACATGTATACACATATCAATAATTTAGGGGCAACTATATACCTTAAAGTAAAAGTGGTCAATAGTCTTCTTGAGATTATATTTAGACCTAATAATCTCAGAAAACAGATAGAAAGGACTAAAGAAGGAACCATAGGTAGTCTAATCCAATATTTATAATTAGGCCTAAACACCCTCCTCTGATACCCCCTACTTCACTTTCCTCAATCACTCTAGATACTCAAATAACTACACAAAAGAAAGTATGATGTATTTACTAATCAATTCTGACAGTACAAGCATCATTGTCAACCCTTGATAATCTTTATAAGAAACACTGTTTCTTATAAACGAAGAGATACACTGATATTGACGAAGAGATACACTGATAAATATATATATACCAAACAAATAAATGCAGTTAAGATTAACTTAGACCCCACTAATATCCTAAGTGTATTTCTTCCCTAACTTGAGGCTAGGCTTCACAAACCTACTACCAGTTGGGATATAACAAATGACACTCAACACTAACAACTGGGAGAAAGTCTCAGCTCATCAGAAAAAAAAAGGGCTACAAAAGCTGGAAAAGGGCAAGAGTCTAGCTCACTTAATGATGGCCTTTTTGGTGAATAGCAGACCATCCCACATCATCTGGTGTCCTAGTCAAGGAATCCTTGGATTCCTACATAGCTGTGATGGGCCTAGACCTCTAATAGATCCCTCTCTCCACTTGCATCAGGAACATCAGCATAAGCCCTCTAGTGGGCCTCTCCAGAACCTTAAACTCAGTGTAAAGCAGCAATTACAGGGACTGCCTGATTCTCTGAAGGGAGACTGGGCCACCCTGCTCCACCACTCAAGGAAGACTGGTCCTGAAATGAGTGCAATTTAGAATGTTCCCAGTTGTGACCATGGACTGTGAGCTCAGACTGACATGGTTTAGGAGCTTACACAGGCTCCTTTGCTAAATGTGAATATATATGGGTCCTGTATCAGATGGATAGAGTAAACAGTTCCTTGTATTTAAATACTTATTTCATGTTTGGGAACTACTTTCTGCCCTAATCAAGCTTTCCACTCTTACTCTCAACTCTGACTAGATTTTTCCAGACAATGTTTTTAGTCCACCCTCTTGTTAGCTATCAAACTCACACAAAAATGACTAAAGTCATGGGCCCTTAGGAACATACCTAAAATTGACTTCTTAGTTTCTCTCCACTCTAAAATCCCTATTCTCATTTGCTATATTCCTATTTTTTGGTTCCTGTTTATTGTTCAATTTTATTGTTTTTGTCTTGCCTTGTATCTTGCCCCTTTTAGCCACCAAGTTTCAGATGCTACTATGATTCCATCCTGAATTCCCTGGGCAGACCTCACTAATGTGTCATGGAACTTCATTTCTACAGAGCCCAAGCCTACTAGGGGAAAAATAGAAAGAGGCTGGGAGTATGGATTGACCTGACAATGTCCATATCCAGAGAAGAAGCAGTTACAGAAGCTAGAACATCCACCTTTTGCACCCCCTAAGAATTCTGATCCATACCCCCAGAAAGGGAACAGTGTTAGTGGAAGATGACCAGAGGGCTCTGAATTCCATCCCATCAAGACCCCATGACCCTGAGAGAGAAGAATAAAGGAAGGACATTGAGAAGTAGCATTTGTTGTATGTGTGACTTAGAAACGAAGGGAAGGCAGAGCAATAAAAAAGGGGGGGGCAGAGTAAATATATACAAATATAGGTAGTTATAGAAATAATAGTCAACTCATATCTGTGAACTTGGGAAAACTAATTCAATTTCCAACGGAGCTAAAGGGAATTCAGAACTCTGGTGGTGGTAACGATGTAGAATTACACCCCTGTTGTCTCATAATTTTGTAAATCAGTATTAAATCACTAATAGTGCTCTAATAGCTGATCTCTCGGCCCACCATATTTCCCACTTTAATCTTAAATTCTACAATGCATATTTTATTATCCATAATGTTCTAAAGGTTTAAGTGTCGCCAACCTGAGTCCACAGAGATAATTTGTGGGAGAGCCAAGATCCAAGTGCAGTACAGCCATCGCCTAATAGTTTACTCTTTCCACGGTTTGGTCTCTGTAATTTAATCATTATTTTGATTATATAATCTATAAAACATGACCCTATCAGCTGACTGACATATGTTATGGCAGTATATATTAATTTGTTATGAATATTATTATTGAAAAGCATAAAGGAATGCATTGCATGATCACATGTGGTTTACATTTTAATCAGAAACACACATATGAGCCAGTAATGGACTGTGATAGTAAGGCAAAAAGTATCAAAGAGCACAAGAAGGGATGGTTAATTCTACTAGAAGTAAAGAAAGAAATTTCAAGGAAGAACAAAATAATGAAAAGTAGAAGAAAAAAAATCAAAGGGTGTGAAAAGATTTTTTTTTTAAGGAAGTAGAAAAATATCCAGTATTCTCACAGGTTAAGCATGGACAAAGAAGAGAAGAGAAAAGGCACTGCTATACTAAGCTTCAGTGTGGGGGATATACTGCTACACTGCTTCTTAGAGAGAGCACTTCAGATTTGATCCATTTAGCTAAAATTTATTTCATATTAGTCAATATTCCCATAAGTCTACTAATTGTATAATTAAAACAAGAATATTAGATGTGTAGCCGCCAAGACGGTATGGGACAGTTAATTTGTTGGTCAATCTACAGGTAATAAACCTTTGAATCAATCTCTACCCAACACAATACACTGAGAAAATAAAAAATATATATGTCGAATCACTATCTCAAAAGATCAAAAACTGAAGCGATTTTTCAATCCTACCTGCACAGTATTCTTTTCACTAGACAGGCTATTTCAAACGGTAGCTAGACCTATTGTGTTACTTAGCCATATGCAATGTTTTCACGCTGGACTCAAGCGTAGGGGCTTTCACTGGGCTGTGTGTGAGGGGTCAGTTTTGATTATGTATGATAGTAGGGGTCTGAGAAACAGAGAAAGATGGAAATTGGAGTAACATTTTCTTTTCAGTGTTTCATGTGTATGCTGATGGCCTCTGCATCTCATGCTGTGTCGATATGCATGCTTTCTGTGGTCCTCAGGAGGACTGAGACCACACTTGGCAGAGAGCACTAGGCAGCACTTGGTGTCCATGGCTACTCATAAGTATCATTTCACAATGATGATAGGGAATGTGAAGTGCTACAGTGGGACAAGGAGAGAATGAAAAATTATACAGCATATTAAATCATACTAATCTATTTGTTAACACTCCTAACTATATTTTAGTATTTAAGAAAAAGCATTTTAAGAAGAAGAAGAACACGTAAACACTTTTCTCTCAGAAAATGATAAACTAGAAATTTGACCCCTTCATTTATCTTAAAGGAATAAAATGGAAATTTTTTGCTTTTGAAAATAAATAGCTTCTTTCATTTGACTAACTCCATATTTTAAGCCCTACCCTGCATATATTCTATGAAGCTCCCAAATAGGCTCAAAGGAGTCAGGTTTCATACATTACTTCTCTTTGAACTTGGTAAGGCCATACCAACTTTTTAACTATGTGAAAATGCAAAAAAAAAAAAAAAGTAAGTCGTATCATAGTTTAGCAGCAGCCAAAGTGGATAACAAACCACACTTCAGAAAGCACAGAGAGAGCTAGGTTGCCTTTAAAAGGGAGACCTCACTGCTGTGTACTAAGTACTTGAAAGAGGAACATCAGACTGTCAAGACAAGTGGGTTGTGTGAACTGCCAGCTCAGAGGCCTTGCAGTAATCCCAACTACATGCCAAGTCTCAGAAAGTGGGGCAGTGTCTCTTTTGGAGATGGAAAAAAAAGAAAGAATGACAGAAAGAAAAACACTTGAAAGTATGTAAAGGTGACAACACTCCACAAGAGATGGATGAGCCCTGGAATGTTTTCTGCCTTCAAATAATTGTTCAAAGGCTCTGCAAGGTGTCTTCATTAGCTAAATAAGTACCTGTGAGAACAATTTTTATTTGTCCAGAGGAGTCTTAGAGTAACTATTTCCAGAAGCCTTTAAGAGGTCAGGAGCTTGAGGGTGTATTTAAGCTACTTTGAAAAACACACATAATTTTTTTTTTTTTATGTTCTTTTTCAGAGTTTGGTGAGTTGAGTTTTAAAAACTTTTAAAAGTCAAACTTTAAAAAGTCACCACTAGGTTCCAGATGCTATCATGATGCCAACCTGATTTCCTTGGGCAGAGGACCCCACCAATATGTTCTGGAGTCCCACCTCTCCAGACCCCTGCCCAACTAGGCAAAGAGAGACACAGGCTGGGAGTATGGATCGACCTGCTAATGCCCATGTTCAGCAGGGAAGCAATTACAGAAGCCAGACCTTCCACCTTCTGCATCCCACAATGACCCTGGACCCATACTCCCAGAGGGATAAAGAATAGGAAAGCTATCAAGGGAGAGGACTGGATATGGAGTTCTGGTGGTGGAAACTGTGTAGAACTGTACCCTTCTTATCCTATGGTCTTGTCAATAGTTCTATTTTATAAATAAATTAAAAAGTCAGTTTAAAAAAATTTTTTTTTTTGCTCTTCTGATATTTTAGTGTTGGTCACTCAAATCCCAGTTCACTAATACTCAGAACCTGGCTTATTTCACTTAATTTCCTTGTTTGCTCAGAACAGATTGCATAATAGACAAAGACTTAAGGTCAAGTTTATTGATTAGAATTCATAGCAATAGGGTATATATTAAGCCAGTGTAACTGTACCCAACCCCACCTCAATGTGGCTTGACACACATGGAGTTTTTCTTGTTGGAGTGATTCTGACAAATTCCACAATTATAAGAGAGATAAAACCAAGGAAGGACACCTGTAGCACTGCTCCACTCCTCCTGAATCTTCCCCATGTAGGTGGTGACCAGGAACAAAGTGTGCACTCTACTGGGTGAACCACCATACAGCTCTATAATTAAGACATTTAAGAGCTTACACTCACAATTTAAACATTCCTACCTTCAAAAGGTCATTCTATCTCCACAGCATCTACATGATTCTGAGCACCATCCAAATGTGAACTATCACAATACTTTTCCTTATGTATTTTACTTCTTAATTGGTTGCACCACAATCTTACGCCACACAAATAAGAAAAAAAATAAAATAAAAACCAGCATTCTGTTTCCTCTTCTTAACTAAGAATATACAACTCAACAAAAGATGAAAACTGAATCACTAATGTACTAAAGTTAATTATATTGTCATTTGTTTCAAGAAGACATCTTGAAGCAGTGTTGTTAGGTAGTGTTCTACATCACAATTACATGAACTCACCAGTTATATAGCATTTCTTTTTATGGATAAATTGTAAATTGATGTTAATCTGTTGTTCACTGGTTGGTCTTTTCTGGCTCCTTAATGTAAAACCTTTGAACCTCAGGTTCTTCGAAAAAGATAAGTAGAACATTCACTGTTCTCTAGGAAACAACACCAAAGAATACCAAAATTCAGCTATATTCTAGTGAGTACTGTGGTTAAAAAGCCACATCATCAAGCCAAAAGGAGACACATTAAACATTTAAAGTTCACTTAAATGGAATCCCTGATTCAATGCTCAATCTGTCCTGTGTAGGAATGGTGATCTAGTTTTTTTTCTCATAAATAAATTAATCTTAATAAAATAAAGTCATGCCACTTTGTTGTGGTCAGTGTAACAGTTATTCTTTAGGGTAAAAATATTCCTTGCTGAGCAAACAATGAAAGTAATATCAACTCAGTCAAATAAAACTGTCAACAAAGTTTGAGGATATATATTGAAAAAAATCTCAAATCCATTCTGTAAAATATATATATGACTGTGTCAACCACTGCGGACTGACAAAATGATGGTAATGGATGGATAACTCTAAATTTTCCATATGATAACACTAATAACTGCTGCTTCCAGTGGCAGCATCTTAATCTGAGGAAGCTCCCCCAGTCATGACTCTCCAGGGTTCCCTGCTTAAACTCTCAGCAGCTGCTCCTTTCAGCAATGAATGACTCCATTCTGCAGCCTAACCCAGCAATTACAACCTCCTACAGCTGCTCCCCGAGAGTCCCATTGCTTCTCACATGCTCAAACAACCTCCAACAGCATCTTAGTCGTTCAGGGGCTGCACATTTGAACATTATCTTTGTCAGCACCACTTCTAAAGAAAACCTTATGAAGATGCTATAATGGAACCTTTACTCCAATCTGAAGAGCTGGTTCTGGTCCCAGATCACCCGCTCACAAATACTTATTCTACTTTATGGAACAAGACATTGTGACTTCTTCAGTTATTGCTGAGATTTGAAGTATCTTTTTATTCAGTTCTGAATGACTTACTATGTAAACTAAAAGTAACTTCCATATATTTTCCTAGAGTTAACCATCACATCCTGACTTATCAAGTCCCAAACATGACTCTGAAAGTTGACTATGACCTTCCAGAAAAAGAGGATCACTTTCTTTATATATATCTTGCAAATGTATCTTTCCTAGTCTCTAACTTTAGTGCATTCATTTGATTTGTCTCAAGTAAATAGTACCCTAACTAGGTTTGTGAATTCTAAGAAAGAAAAGGGTAATACTTATTTGTAAATCTTTGTTTTACTAACATCTAGTACAATGCTCACCAAAAGGTAAGTACTTAAATAGTGTACTTAGGCAATAATATCATTACATGTGGTAATGGTTTACTGGAAAAACTATTCCAAATTGTGCGTGCTCACCCCTACCCCCACATGGACCCCAGGGCTATAAAACTCAAGGTCTAGAATATTTCTGGATGGTTCATAGCTCCCAGAGTAAATAACCACAGCAGCTTTACAGCCTCATTTTAAGTTATTTTTTTTCTTAAAGTTGCAATCTGTGTGGATAATGAATGACTGTCGTTTTCACTCATGCCATTGTGTATGTGCAGCTCTAATATTCATTAAAGATGCAACTGAAATGTTAATGATAATGGCACCCAAATAGCTAATAAAGAGAAGCCCAAGGCTCACATAAATGCCAACATTTAATAATTATGCATACTTTTATCTTTTCTCCCCAATTTATCTTACTTTTCGATAATTAGTTTAGTAAATCTGAGTTCCTGATACATATGTAATTAATTTTAGAATTTGTTTTTATACTCAGAAATGAGATTTTTTTTTCCAAGACAGTGGAGGTAATTATCATTATATAAAATGATTACTTATATATAGAGGATAGAACTTAGAGCAGACACATTTCTTGTGGGTATTTACAAATAGAAATCACTTGAAATTTTAAAAAGGTAGAAACAGATCTAAGTATTTTCAAATACATGGTTTTTTACAGGAAGCTCTTCAAAAGACATGATGAAAGGCTAAGAAGTTAAAGCATGGGGGGGGGGGATCAGGCGATAGTGCAATGGGTTAAGCACAGATGGCACAAAGCAAAAGGACTGGTGTAGGGATCCTGGTTCCAGCCCCAGGCTTCCCACCTGCAGGGGAGTCACTTCACAAATGGTGAAGCAGGTCTGCAGGTGTTTATCTTTCTCTCCCCCTCTCTGTCTTCCTCTCCTCTCTCCATTTATCTCAGTCCTATCCAACAATAACAACATCAATAATAATAATAACTACCACAATAAAGCAAGTACAACAAAAGAGAATAAATAAATAAATATTTAAAAATAAAAGAAATTAAAACATGAAAAGATGAAGAAATTTAGTGGTTTGTGATTATAAAAAGCCACTAATACTTCTACTGGTATTTTTACCAGAACCCAGAGGTAAGAAATGTTTGTCAGGAACTAAATATTTGTTCATAGCACAGTTTAGAATATATATATATATATATATATATATATATATATATATATATATATAACATATATATAATGTCTCAAAATTAATTAGGAAAAAAATGACTTCCACTTATCTTTTCCTTAATTTGTGTTAGTGATTTGCTATCCAAAAAATAAAAACTTTCCAATTATTGTAGCTCAAAATCTTAGCACTACTACAAATTTATTATCTTTTAACATGAAGTTTCTCCACAAGAAAGAAATTCATTTTATTAGCTTTTACATGTTAACAGTATTATTTCCATTCTTAAATACAAAGATCTATTAAAATTAGTGATAGCTACCCCAATTATTTTCTAATTAAAAGGGAGGAAAAAGAAAGAGTTTATCAGCACATTGTTAACTTGCTAGAAAGAGAACGGTGGTAAATCTATGAATACCTACTCTGAATCAGACAGTAGAAAACCAGATTTCATATGCTGAGTAATTTTCTAAATTTTCACAGCAGTCTATGGAGTTTGTTATGTTTTAATTCTCAAGAAATCAAAATGAATCTTAAAAACTACACACACACACACACACACACACACAACACACACACAGACGAGCTGGATATCATCCTAACTACTTTCAAAGAGAAAAATATCCCAAACCATTACTGAATGAGGACAACAACTCAACATAATTTTGTCTGATCATTGACTAGTTTTTTATTTATTTACTTATATTGTATTTATTGGTCTTATTTTAGCTACAGTTACATGCCAAGGCCTGTTCTGTTAACTAAAATTAGTATTTAAGATAACAGTTATAATTTCATGAAGTTTGTCACCATCTAACATTAACTGAAGAATTAAGACCTGTGTCTATTTTTTTTCTATAGTTCAGTGATACTTGGTGTAAGGTGACTTGACCCCTGTGCAGAAAATGGTCAATGTCTAGAGACATTTATGGTTGTCTGTACCAAGAAATGCTACTAGGATGTCAAAGCCAATGTTTTAATTCCTTTAGATTGCTACCACAAAATATGATAAACTACTGACTTATATACAGAAAATCTTTATGTTTCACTTTCCAGTAAAGTCTGAGTCACTGGCAGATTTGATATCTGGTGAGGGCCTACTTCCTAGATGGCTATCTTTTCACTGGAACTTCATGTGTTGGAAAGGGGAAGGGAAATTTAGTTTGCAAAAAATTTAAATACTACTTATGAGAGGCCCATTCTTATAATCTAATCACTTCTCAAAGGTCTCCTTACCTCCTAATGCCACCATAATGGGTACTAAGTTTCAACATACTTATTTTGAAGAGGCAGTAACATTCAATACAAGTATCCCTAGTCATTTTACAATACAATAGACATTTTCTACACATACAATACTCACACACAAACATACACAAATTAGATGGCCCAAAACATCCATATATGGCTACTTTTTTTCATATATGTTTTAGTGTGTGTATGTGTGTTTGTGTCTCTGTGTGTGTGAGAGGAGAAGAGTGTCTGTGTGTGCACGTGTGTATGCTTTCTATTTGATACCATAATCTATCATAAGAATATTGGTTTAAAACAATAGAAATTTATCTTGCAGTTCTGTGAATTCAGTATCCAATATAGTTTCTTTTTTAAATTTATTTTATTTATTCCCTTTTGTTGCCCTTGTTTTATTGTTGTAGTTATTATTGTTGTTGTCATCGTTGTTGGATAGGACAGAGAGAAATGGAGAGAGGAGGGGAAGACAGAGAGGAGGAGAGAAAGATAGACACCTGCAGACCTGCTTCACCACCTGTGAAGGGACTCCCCTGCAGGTGGGGAGCCGGGGTTCGAACCGGGATTCTTACGCTAGTCCTTGTGCTTTGCGCCACCTGCGCTTAACCCGCTGCGCTACAGCCCGACTCCCCCAATATAGTTTCAATTGAAAATGATGTGTGTTAATACGACTGTCTCCTTTTAACTCTCTCATAAAAAAAAATTCCATTTCCTTATTTTATCCAGTGTCCAAAGGCTATCACCAATCACTTCCTCATAATCCCTTTCCTCTGTCTTTAAAGTAGCAATCCAAAGCTAATGATGATGGGCCAAATTCTTATTTACATCACTCCTATCTACTTCCACTAGCAACTAGTTTTACCTGAGTTTTCTGCCTCACTCTTCCATTTTTAATGACTTGTTGATTTCATTGCTTCCACCAGGTACTCTAAGATAATAGACCTATTTTTTTTTTTTTTCCTCCTCCAGGGTTATTGCTGGGCTCGGTGCCTGCACCATGAATCCACCGCTCCTGGAGGCCATTTTTTCCCCCTTTTGTTGCCCTTGTTGTAGCTTCGTTGTGGTTATTATTATTGCCCTTGTTGACGCAATTCGTTGTTGGATAGGACAGAGAGAAATGGAGAGAGCAGGGGAAGACAGAGAGGGGGAGAGAAAGATAGATACCTGCAGACCTGCTTCACCGCCTGTGAAGCGACTCCCCTGTAGGTGGGGAGCCAGGGGCTCGAACCGGGATCCTTACGCGGGTCCCTGCGCTTTGCGCCACATGCGCTTAACCCACTGCGCCACCGCCCGACCCCCAATAGACCTATTTTTAAGGATAACCTATTTTTAATTCCTCTTTGCCCAGCAGCCTAACATATTCACAGGTTCAGTAGATTAAGATTTGGTCTTCTTGGTTACCAGAAACAGTATTGCATGTGCAACTTCCAGAAAATTTATTTGCAAATAATAGGTAGTAAATTAAAGAGAGATGGCCCAAATAATTTTAAATTAAATTAAGTTAGTGCTATATTTTACAGTGGATTACTTTACATTATAGGGGAAAGTAGAGGGAAAATAATATGCATAGCTTGCCTAATTTTGCACTACTGGTTCTGGAGTTTATTCTACACATTTCATTTTAAAATGGATCCATCAACTAACTTACTCAAATAAACATTTAAAAGAATGAGTAACATATAAAAAAGAAAATAGAGCTGTGTTTTTCTTAGCCCTTAAAAACAGAACTCTTACTTGAACTTGACATTAAGCATCCTGACCATAGCCTTTGTAGCTAACTCTGTCACCTATACTTATTTTTGTCTCAATGCATGGGAAAAACATTTGCAAAATTCTGGCAACCCATTTATTATTTTCACTATAACATGCAATCACTATTCTGCATTTGTGAAAACATGGGGATTAGCAGAGGATAAGGCTGCTATGACCTGGAATGAAAATAAGCAACCTAACTCATGAATGCCTAACTAATCCTTTTAATGTAATTTCTCTTGTTATGTCAGCATTTCTGGTGCTATGCTCTAGAGACAGTATCAATATATTAAGTCACAACTTAAGTAAAGTGATTGGCATGAAGCCAAAGAGAAAGAATTATGCATATACACACAACCACTGGATTCCAATATCCAGGCACTGTTCTGGATTAATAGTCAACAAAGAATAAGACCTACTCTTTACCTTCAAGAAATCACTGGGCTTCTCATCTGCAGATAACAATGTAGATTTCGATGTTTCATAAACATTCTGCATATATAAAGATAATCTTATATGATGTTAAGAGTGTATATATCTTTCAGAAACCAGGCCTACAGAGTTCATCAATTTTTTTTTCTTTTATTAGACCAGAGCACTGATCAGCTCTAGTTTATGTAGTCTAGTAGTAGTTAGTAGCAGTAGTAGGTAGTCTAGAGAATTTTAGAATCTCAGGCATGAAAATCTGTCTGCATAATCATTCCGTTATCTCCCCTACTTTAATGATTTATTTATTAACTATATTATTTATTTTATTAGTATGCTATTTATTGTTATTTATAGTCCTTGTTTATGTGGTTATATGTTGCACAAAGAGAGAAACAGAGGTCAGAGGACTACTCATCTCTGGTGGCCTGGATCATGTGGGCCTTCAGAAGTGCAAATTTTGTGTTCTAACACATTGAGCTCATGTCAGCATCACTAGAAACCAGTAGATGTTGAAGAGATAGGAGATGAAATGATGTGGGGAAGACAGTGTGTAAGACACAATCACTCGCTGATTCTAGAAACTGAACTTTGCCATCATTCTTAATTGCCTCCATGTTTTCTTTGGCAGACACATAATTAATTCTTATTGTTCCAGTGAAAATTATAATATAAACATTATCATCAGAATTCAAAATTTCTCCTCTGGCAAATCTAAGCATTTCCCTACATAAAGGTTATAAACAGCATACCATTTTACAGCAAATTTCTAGTTATAGTTATTTCTTAACCATACACATGGAAGAAAAAGTAAAAATTATTCTATAAATCAAATGTTATATCAATGACTTCTGAGGAGCTAGCAAATTATTTCATCAGACTTAAGTTTTATTTTCAGGGTGTCTCAAAATAAGCGGACCAACTAAAGCTTGGTAATCTTTTATTTATAGAGAGATTTCCATACTGACAGTGTACATTGCATTGGGATTTGATGTGTATTACCTACAGTTATTTTTCTTGTTCTTGGAAAAAAATATTCCAACACAGGTAACAAATACAGCTATCCTGAAATGTTACATAGAAAACTCTGATTTACTATGAAGACAAGACAAATGTGATCAACATTTGAGATACTTATCAAACTATGTGCTTCAACAACTAGAATATCTACTGAACTTTGAAAGAACTTAAAAGGTAGTACATATTGCTTAAAGTATTAATTACTTTAGGAGGATAGATGGTTGTGTACGTGGCTGAGCATACGACATTATAATGTGCAGGCACCTGGGTTCAAGCCCTCAGTCTCCACCTGCAGGAGGAAAGCTTTGCAAGTGGTGAAGCAGTGCTCCAGGTCTCTCTCTCTCTCTCTCTCTCCCTCTTCCTCTCAATTTCTGGCTATCTCTATTCAATGAATAAAAATAATAAAAAATTAAAGTATTAATTACTTCAACATTGACGGTTTTTAGAACTAGAGTCTTGTGCATGCACTAATAATGAAGTTTCACCCCTACAGGAAGAAACCAGGGGCTTGCATCCCTGCTCTTGAGCATGGTTACATGTGTATTTTACCATGTGCACCTTAACTTTAACCATGCTCCCTAACCTGAGTTAAAGTTCTTATGAACTCTATGAGCTAAACCGATATACAAGTCAATGTCAACACACTCACTTGTATAATTGAGGTAATGTTTTCCTAGAAGCTGCTAACACATTACTATCATGTGATTATAGCCGTTCTAGTCCAACTGTTGTCTGAAAAGAAAACTTAATGTGTCTATCAGAAAAATACATTGCCGACAAAGCTATCATGCAACATTTCACTGCCTTAAAAAGTCTATCCCAAGAATGTCCAGATACATGAATTTGAGTTTGTGTGAAGGTGTATGTGAAAAAAAAAAAATGAGGGGCCGGGTGCAGAGGGTTAAGCACACATGGCACGAAGCACGGAGACCAGTGTAATAATTCTGGTTCCAGCCCCTTCACAGGCAGTGAGGCAGATCTGCAGATGTCTTTCTCTCCCCCTCTCTGTCTTCCCCTCCTCTCTCAGATTTCTCTCTGTCCTGTCCAACAGCAACAATGGCAATAGCAACAACAGCAATTATAACAACAAAGGTGAAAAATGGGGGAAATGGCTTCCAGGAGCAGTGGATTCTTCGTAGTGCAGGCACTGAGCACCAGCGATAACACTGGAGGCACAAAAAAAAAAAAAAAAAAGAAAGAAAAAAAAAGAAAGAAAATAAAAGAAAATCCCTAAGTCTAGCTCACAAATGAGACCTGAAGGATTTATGTCTTCCCCAAGTTTCATAAATTTGGCACAATGCTCTTAACTTTTTAGATTTGGAAGTACTATTGATGGGTTCAACACAGTAATTAATAAGGGAGATATTAAAAATATTTGTAAAATGTGTTCTTCAACAATTGAAAATCTAAAAAAAAAAATGAAAAAGAAAAAAATTGAAACTCTATTAAGAACAATGAACCTACCTTCTTTGATCCTTACCCCATATGGGTCTAGAGTAGGGGCTTGAACCCCAGTCCTTGCACATGGTAATGTGTGTTCTCAATCGGGTGCACCACTAACCAGGCCCTGAATTTATTCTTAAATCACACATCCAGGAATATTATTCTTTGATCCATCTTGGATGAAGCTAGAAGGTATTATGATATAAGTGATCTAAGTCAGAAAGACAAAGATGAGTATGGGATGATCCCACTCATAAACAGCAGTCGTGAAAGAAAAACAAAAAGGGAAACTCAAAGCAAGATCTGACTGAGTTTGGAGTAGGACACCAAAGTAAAAAATCTCTGGTAGAGGGTGAGAGTAGAGGTTCATTAGTGGTGAAGCAGGCCTGCTGTTGTCTATCTTTTGCTCTCCTTCTCTATCTTCCTCTCCCCCTCTCAACTTCTCTCTGCACTATCAAATAAAAAATAGAAAGGGGAATAAAAAGGAAAAAAGAAAAGAAAAGAAGAAAGGTCACCAGAAGGCAGCACTTTTTCTCAGCTATCACTGAACCTCAGCAAAAACCCAGGTGGCAATGAATACAAATAAATTAAATACATAAAATAAAATAAGTGTAAATTCTAAGATTTCCTAATGGATTAAAATGGCAATACATTCATCTCCTTTTTATTGAACTAATATCTTTTTGAACTTGTTAGATTTTTAATATTTTTACCTACCTGTACTTTAGATTATACTGTGAAGTGCTATAAAGGATAATCCCATGAACGAATGCAGTGAGCACTGCAGTGATATGATGGTGTTCCTTCTATCTCAGAGCTTCTCTTTGATAAGTTCCTGTAGGAATGTCTCTCCATCCTCAATAATAGGATCCATTTACTAGAAATTATAAATCTAACCTTATGAACCATGAAATTGGAAGGGATCTTGTTTCTCTTTTACTCTCTTGGCTACTTCTAGAAGTCTAGAACCAAAAAATATTATCATGTTCTAAATGTATATAAAAATAATGATGCAAATTTCATGATCTAAAGTTACCTTTCACTGCATCCTACTCTGCTTGGCCTCATTTTTCTCCTACTTATCTTGGCATGCTAAAGACTTATTTTAAATTCCTTCTAACATAAAACTGAAAGCTAATAATAAATAGTGTTTTCACATGTTTTCTTTCAACTTTACCAAGCCTTTCTCACAACAGTGTATTAGCTACAGTAAGTCTTATATTATGCTAGTTTGGGACCTCTGAGAAGCAGGCAATGAAATAAGATGAAGAAAGAAGGAAGAAGGATGAATGAGAAGAGGACGATGAATATGATGTTCATTGAAGGATTGAGCAGAAGTTTGTGGTGGAGGGCAATGACACTTCAGTGGTGGAGAAGGTACCCTTAACCTATGTTGGAGGAAGGTCTGAAATTGTACCCCTGAGAGAACGACATAGTTGCCAAAGGAGATGGAGATGGGGAAGAGAAAGGAAAGAAATTAAGAGAAGTTGTAACATATACCACTTAGCAGCTTCAACTGTCACTGTATGAGCTCCAAAATGACTCATCAGAGTTATCCTATTTTGGACTGAAAGAGAGAGACCTTTATATTCTTTGCCTAAATCTGTCATCCAATGTTGATGGTTCTTGGTGGAGCTAAACTTAGGGCAAAGTGAATCTCTGCAGTCAAAATCATCACTGAAAAAGCAAATTACTAAGTGATGTCTGCAGCTAGAAATGCAAATCAATCCTTGAAAGGTTAATAGCAACCCATTTACTACAAATATTCTATGTACATCCAGTATCTGAAATGATTATAATATCTGAAGGAAATTCAATATTCCTTAGAGGTTTTGTTAGTCATAGAAGCATGGGCTAATCAAAGTTTCTTCAACTCTGCTTGGAGAAAATATAGAGAAATATTGTAAGACTAATTTTAACTTAATTGACTACATACTTCTCAAACAGTAAGTAAATTTCATTTTCCTAAGAGAATAAAATATCTTGTGAGGGTATATATTTGAGTTTGTGGGGTTGGGGGAGAGAAAGAGAGAGCAAGAGAGGAGAGGGAGAGAGAGAATTTGTTATGTGTAACATTTACTTTCAAATTTCCTAAGTACTATATATTTTTCATTTCTTTTTTTAAAATTTTTTTATTGGGGGTTAATGGTTTATAGTTGAAAGTAAAATACAATAGTTTGTATATGTGTAACATTTCCCATTTTCCACATCACAATTCAACCCCCACTAGGTCCCCCTCTGCCATCAAGTTCCAGGACCTGACTGAACAGGGACTTCTGGCTTTGTAATATATCCAGCACCATACATTTTTATTTTTATGAACTAAATTCCTCTCAGTAAACAGCATCACATAATTTGAAATACTAAATAATTAGGTAACTTGATTTATCAGTACTCAATTACACACAGGTAATAAAGACACAATTTCTTAATATTTATTTTTATTTTTATTCCCTTTTGTTGCCTCTGTTGTCTTATTGTTGTAGTTATTAGTGATGTCGTTGTTAGAGAGGACAGAGAGAAATGGAGAGAGGAGGGAAAGACAGAGAGGGGGAGAGAAAGATAGACACCTGCAGAGACCTGCTTCACCACTTGTGAAGCGATTCCTCTGCAGGTGGGGAACCAGGATCCTTACGCTGGTCCTTGCGCTTTGCGCCACATGCGCTTAACCCGCTGCGCTACCGCCTGACTCCCAAGACACATTTTCTTACTGAGACAATTAGCTAATTTCTACTTCCTTAAAGGAAAAGTAGAACTCAGCACTTTCTTCAAATTCCAAGAATGCATATATTGTTTAGCTCAGTTGGCAAAAAGAAAACATATAGATAAATAAAACATATGCAGAGTGAACACTGGAATGTGTTCATATATAAAAATTAGTTTGCATGGTGCTCAATGCAAATATTATGGGATATTTTCAACTTAACTTTTCTTCCTTTTAAATAAAAAGCAAGTAATCATAGTGTAGTTTGATCTTCAGGTCTTTCCAGTGAGAAAATTGGAGTTTAGAGAGACTTGCTAATTACTCTTTGCATGAGGGAAAATTCAGGATTGGAACCCATGTTTTCCAACTCCTAGCTAGTGTTTTTCTCTCCCACTGATCCATTCATTGATATTAATAACAACACATTTGCCAAGCACAATGTCTGTGATGGTGAGATATCACTTTTATTATCCCCTTTCTAAAATGATTAAAAAATAGATCCCTTGAGTACACAGTTGCAACAATTAAGAATAAGCTTTGTTTTCACCAACCAGTATGTGTTTGACATACGTGATTAATTTAGTCTTCTCTCAGTTTGTTTCTTTATCTTGGTGAAGTGACAAACTCTTAGGCAAAGAACATGTACTTCAAACTACCTAGATACACCGGAGCATCAGACAAACTCATGAGTATAAAGACTAAATAATGTGCACATTGGTTTATTTTTCTTCATTGAGAGGAAATGTAGCTTAAGTGGGGATGACTTTTTGTGACATTTATTTAGTTCTTGAATTGACTGACAAGCCTATTAATGTATTCCCTGAACTTTATTAATGTAATTAGAAAACTGCCCACATGTCAATCATCTTTTAATAAGTAATTATATTCATAAATACTGTAAACTTATTAGCTTTTAATTGGATTCAACCACATATACTCAAAATAGTAAGATATGTTTTATTTTTCAGAGGGAACATAATTTCATACTGATAAAACATTCAAGAAGTGCATTGCTAAGCTGCACATCCGAAAATGCTGCTAAAACTTCACTATCATGAAGTATCCATCCGAAAGTAACAGAATAGCATAAGATAGCTTAAAAATGTACACAGTGGCAAAAGATAGCGTAAAAATGTAGCATGGCGGGTTAAATGCACTTGGCGCAAAGCTCAAGGACCTGCATCAGGATCCGGGTTCCAGCCTCTGGAACCCCACCTGCAGGGAAGTCACTTCACAGGCAGTGAAGCAGGTCTGCAGGTGTCTATCTTTCTCTCCCCCTCAGTTTTCTTCTCCTCTCTCCATTTCTCTCTGTCCTATCCAACAACTACAACATCAATAACAACAACAATAATAATAACTAAAACAACAATAAAAAACAAGGGCAACAAAAGGGGAAAAAAGCAAGTTTAAAAAAATTTTTTAAAAATATACACTGTTGGGAGTCAGGTGGTAGCACAGCGGGTTAAGTGCAGGTGGCGCCAAGCACAAGGACTGGTGGGCATAAGGATCCCGGTTGGAGCCCCTGTCTGCATTTCTCTCCCCCTGTCTTTCCCTCCTCTCTCCATTTCTCTGTGTTCTATCCAACAACGATGACATCAACAACAACAATAACTACAACAATAAAACAAGGGCAACAAAAGGGAATAAATAAATAAATATTTTAAAATGTACAGTGTTATGAAATCTATGTGAAATAAAGTGATAAATTCTCTGGGGTCAGTTGGTGGCTTACTTGGTAGAGCAAACACTCATTACCATAAGTGAGAACCTTCAAGGGAGAAACTGTAAAGCAGTGGAATAGGGTGGGAGTATAGCATAATGGTTATGCAAAGAGACTTTCATGCTTGAAGCTCTCCTGTCCCAGGTCCAATCCCCCACACTGCCATAAGCCAGGGCTGAGCAGCACTCTGGTTAAAAAAAAAAAAAGGAGTGGAATAGTGACTTGTAATCTCTTGTCAGTATTTGAAGCAGACAAATGTCCTTTGAAACCTTTAGACAATCTAAGACATGGACTTTAGTCTTTTATGCTTTTAAATAATATGATCTTCACAGTCTACTATTATCTGTTAAAAAATACTATTGAAGAAATGCAGTGACTATTCAATTTCTATGTTCTTCTTTAAGTTGACTGTTTAATTACTAAATTTAATTGTTATCACAGAGTCAAATTGTGTATGTATTTATTAACTCAGCTTTGCATTTTATGTAGGAAAATAAAGATCACATAATAAATCTGTAGGTCATCTTTTCCAGTAATATGTCATATACTTAAATTAATTCTTTTTTATCATTATATTTATTTATTAGATAGAGACTGTCAGAAATTGAGAGGGAAGGGGGAAATAGAGAGGGAGAGAGAAAGACACCTGCAGCCTTGCTTTACCACTTGCAAAGCTTTCCACCTGCTGGTGGGGAACAGGGGCTTGAACCTGGTCCTTGTGCTTTCTAACATGTGCGCTCAACCAGGTGTGCCACCATCTGTCCCCCTTAAATTAATTCTTAGTGATGGTTTTTAAATTTAGTTTTTTGCACAAAAAAAGAAAGAAAGAAAGAAAGAAAGAAAGAAAGAAAGAAAGAAAGAAAGAAAGAGGGTGAGAGAGAAAGAAACCAGAATAATATTTATGTCTAATACATGGTGATGCCAGGAAGCAACTATGGAACCTTTGGGACCTCAGATATGAAAGTCTGCTCCATGGTTCTAACTTTACTGGCCTTAGTGATCATTCTTTAAAAGACAAACACAGGGATAATGCAACTATCTTATTCACTTAGCTTTCCTGTTTGAAATAAATCATGCACTCACCATACCACATTACCTTATATTTGTTATTACTTTTATTTTAACATGCTATCTTGAGTTCCACAGAATAATATTCCTATCAACTAAGACATAGATGATCTGTAAAGGTTGACTATTCAGATGTAATATAAAAGGAGCAAATTATGCACTTTCTATTCTACTAGCATTATAATTTCATCTTGAAAAATATTTGTGTGGAAGTAAATATTTTAATATGAAAAATAAAAATATAATTTGATAATTCTGTTCATATTTTGGAATAGAAAGTTAGCTCACATTCTTTATGACTTACTGAAAGTAAATCAAGCTCAAGTATATCAAAATTATAAATTAACCAATATTAAAATAATTCTAGAATACTTCTTTTCATTGTATCTTGAATCAGAATAAACAAAAGCTTCATTGCAATAAAGTGTTGAAAGTGCAGAACACTAATTTAAAGAGTTTCTATCCATAATTCCAAGAGCTTAATTTTTTAATGTATCCATATGTTAGCAAAGAGTGATTTTAATGTATCAGCTATGGGTTCTCAATGAATTATTAATAGAAGAGGTGACCTAAAGGAAAATATAAAATAAATAATATACAAAAATTACATTGTGACCTTATCAAATAATCCTGTGTGAATTTGTATATCTATAGTAGTCATTAAACTTAATGGAACTAGGGACCCAAATCCTTGAAGAAAATTACAATATTATTTTTGAACACTGTCAATTACTTACACTCATTTTGATACCTAAATTGTGAAAAGTTCTAAGCACAGTCCTTCACAATATAGCAATTATGAAAAATGCATACCTTGCACAGTTAGGTGCACCTGCATTGTTCTTGGAGTGTGTTGAGTCTGAACAGAACACGTGTAGGGGCCATCATCTGTCACATCTACATTCTGTATCTGGAGGCTGTAGTCCCTTTTATTCAATGTTGAAATTGAAACTCGAGGATCCACCGACCACTTATCACCTCCCGCAAAAATAATACTTGACCGGTTCAGCCAGGCACCCTTTGAAGCTCCATCTTCCAAATAACACCTACAAATTACCAGAGGAAGAGCACTATTAATCAAAATGGAAATGAGAAACAACATTAACATTGTTCTGAGTGTACTTCCACTGAATTATAGCACTACATCAAATGCAAACATCACATATAAATGCAAGAAACATGAAAACCCTGGCACATCTTCCATTCCCAATGCAAATGTGAAACAATACCTGCATACTGCTTTGCTATGTTTTGTTTGCTTAAGTGTGTGTGCATGTGTTTGAGTGTGCATATGTTAATTCAGAGGCAGTCAAAATCCTTTTTCATTTTGTCTGGCTGACAAATTTAAATAAGGTTAAATTCATTCAGAAGACAATTTTCAATACTAAAACACATTCTTTGAAATTATAAATAGAAGAGAGTGTGAGTATCCCTGCCTTAGTTCAATTCTCAATTTAGCATGTCAGGTGAAGAAATCACAAAATAGTTTATGCAAGTTTATTTTTCAAATTACCTACATTTTCAAAGTGGTAAGTTTGTACACTGAAATTATAAACTACATTTTATGGACAATGTTGATATTATTATTAAATGTAGTTACTATATTTTCTGCAGCCAAATATCTTTTTTTTCAATTAATTATCCAACCTTTTTTTTTTCTTTTAGGAATCACTCATTTATCCAACAAATATTTATGAGCATCTAATAGTTTTGAGTTTGTAATTGTATCACACTTGCTTTGAAAATAAAATCTTTAGTGTAACAAGGAAGGCAAACCTATTAACATCACATATTCAAAGAAACCAGTCAAACAAATACTAGAGAGAACTTTTTTTTTTAAATTGAATACAAGGTACATGAAAGACAAAAGAGGGTTACTTGATCCAAAAAATAAAAAAATAAATAAGATATTTGAAATAGAGACCTGAGGTTTTATGGACTAAAAAATGACCAAGATAAAGAGCTGAGGTGCATCAGGCATGGAATTCTAGATGGCAGTGAGTTACATATGAACAAGAGAAAGAGCAGGAAATCCAAGTCACAGAAATATAGATAAAAATGGAACATAAGGTCAAAGAAGGAGAGGTGAAATTTTGGTAAGATAAAGGAGAGCCAGAGAGATGATGGCAATAAGATGTTTTTAAGATTAGCTTTAAGTTCTTTATCCAAAGCCCTATTCTCTAACAAGATAAAAAAAAGTGTAAATTTGTATACAATAAAAGTCAGGTTAAATCCAGATTTAGAACAGAAGGATGTTGGTCTTATACCAGTGATTTTGCTGAGACCTGAGTTCTATGTTTCATCTTGCAAATGTTCTGATACAAATTACAGACTTTTTTTTAAAATTATTGAGTACAAAACACAGTACAGAATGAAAATACACATACATAGAAATACTTTGACAGGATTTCTACAGAACACCTTAGGGGATTTACCAGAGTGTTTGAGATTGCTACAAAATTGCAAGCTGAATGTGACAGGGTATAATGCTGCCAAGTGTATGAAACTAATCAGTGGGTGAAAAAATAAGGAACAAGTTACAATTGAAAACCTAATTTGCAGTCAACACCATCTGTACAATTCAAATTAATAGAAGTCAAAAAGGTCATTATTAATTGAAAAGCTTATCCTTATGTACTTACTAAGAAAATAAAACTTATGCTAATGACATAATAAAATAATTATAGAATATTGTCATTCTTAATATGCAGAAAGAGAGACCAAATTTCCTGTTTCACAAGATCACATATACAGCAAAGTAGTACACCAAAATACACGACTGGGACTATAATTATTTCCATGTGAATCTCTGATACCTAAGCTGATCAAGTGATCAGTATGTGACTTCTACATTCATTGTCTTCTCGTGGTGGTCAAAATGACCCACTAGTGTAGATTGTCTATACCCAATTCCTCACTGAAAACAAATGAAATGTTAGGTTAAATGACTTGCTCAAGCCACATTATTAGTGCATGGTGAAGCTGAATTTATAATCAAGTATTATATTTCTACATTTAATGCATTTCCTACCATAATTCAGATCAAAAACTATTAGAGTAGGTTTCAGAAATGGAAGATGATTAGAATGTTGCAGAAATTACTGCAAATAATTTCTTATTTACTGAATGTGACCAACTGCTTAACCTGTCTTATTCTAAAGGAAGCAGAAAATTCATTATTAATGGATATTTTTGCCATGCAAGTCTGATTTTGAACACTCTGCCTTGTGCATCTCTTTCCCAAGAGGCAGTAGGAGTTTTATCTTTATTTTGGGTATGTCAGGAATACTGTAGAGTAACTACCTTTAGATAGTAGAGCTTTTATAGACCAATCTGGTTTATAGCTCCTAGTCTTGACATAAACACTATTCACTGTCCAGATATGTCAGCAATCATCAAAAAATAAAATTTAACTTTCTCGTTGTATAAAGTAAAAAAGGCAAACTTATATGTTGTTGGCTTGGAAAACTACATTTCTTAATTGGTCCCAACCCAAAATAATTTCAAGGTATACATTAGAAATATCTTTGAATGGGACATAGAAAGATAAAATAACTATTTTAGGCATTGACTTCTTGTAGTATTTTTGTAGAATTATTTGCAAACAACTACCAAGTTCGAACTTAAACTACTGTGTATGAAAATTTATAAATTGTAAATAACAAGACTTATGAATGGATTTTTGCATTATAAAAATAAATCATATGATACCTATATAGCATACATATGGCTAAGGTAGTTATAAAATTATTAAATAAAATCAATGATCATATACAACACAGCATAATTGATTCCTTGAGAGTTAAAAGTGGCCATCCGGAGCTGTGCATTCATAGCACAGGCACTGAGTCCAGTTATAGACCACCTAGCAAACAAACACAATTTAGTGTATATTATCTGAGTACCACAAAAATACTGAGAGTTTAAACATCGTAATACTGGAAGAAGGGAGATAGGTCAGAAAGATCTGGCTCGGGGAGTCGGGCGGTAGCACAGCGGTTAAGCGCAGGTGGCGCAAAGCACAGTGATGGGCGAGAGGATCCAGGTTCAAGCCCCCGGCTTCCCACCTGCAGGGCAGTCGTTTCACAAGCGGTGAAGTAGGCCTGCAGGTGTCTATCTTTCTCTCCCCTCTCTATCTCCCCCTCCTCTCTCCATTTTTCTCTGTCCTATCCTACAACGAAGACATCAATAACAACAATAACAACTACAACAATAAAAAGGGCAAAAACAAAGGGAAAATGAATAAATAAATAAATAAATATATATATATATATATATATATATATAAACTTAAAAAAAAAGAAGGATCTGGCTCAAAAACTCAGCACCACATGGAAAACTGTATATGGCATCAATGGATAGTGTCCTCTCTCTTTCTTCCTCTCTCCTCATGAAAAAAGAATAGAAAACTGAATCAAGGACAACAATGAGAAGCATTGCTTATGCTTGTTGGGATCTTTCCTTGGTGCTACATAAAAAAAAAAAAAAGACAAATTTATAATGTCTAGAAATACTATCCCTTGGAATCCTGCTGCACAACGATTTAATATTTCACAAGGATAACAAGAAATAAAATTAATAGTCATAATTCAGAATAAGTAAATATACAGAAATTAAACTATTGTCAAAATTGGATTATTGTGGTTGACTGATTCTGGTTTCTGTCTTCAACTTATGTACCTTGTCCCATTCTTTTTTTTTTTTTCCAGGGTTGTTGCTAGGGCTCGGTGTCTCCACAACAAATCCACTGCTCTTGGAGGCCTTTTTTCCCCCCCTTTTGTTGCCCTTGTTGTTTATCATTGTTGTTGTTGTTATCATTGTTGTTGTTGTTATTGGTATCATTGTTGTTGGATAGGACAGAGAGAAATGGAGAGAGAAGGAGAAAACTGAGGGGGAGAGAAAGATAAACACCTGTAGACCTGCTTCACCTCTTGTGAAGTGATTCCCACTGCAGGTGGGGAGCCGGGGTGGGGGGTGCTGGAACCGGGACCCTCAGGCGGGTCCTTCTGCTTAGCGCAGTATGCACTTAACCCACTGCGCTACCCCCCAGTCACATTCTTTCACAATAACAGAAATAAACATTTTAGAAGTTAAATCATATCACCAAGAACTTCAAAACGTTCTATTTCACTAAGAAGAAATCTCTAATTAGGTCTGCAAGTGAGCTCACTTGGACAATATGCTTGCTTTGTCATCAGAGTAGCCAATACTTACTGAGTGAAGTGTTGGTGCTGTGTTTTTTATTTGTATCTCTACCTCTGTCTATCTACCTGGGTGGGGGGTACACACCTTAAATCCAGAAGAATAATGCCTTAGTGACAACAATGACGATGATGATGACAATGAAGATGAAGTACAACAAAAAAATAACTCTAATTATTGCCATATGTAATCATACCACTTGATGCACTTCTGATCATACCACTAAACTTATTTATTTTTCCTCCAGAGTTATTGCTGGGGCTTGGTGTCTGCACTAGGAGTTCACTGCTCCTGTCAGCCATTTTTCCTTTTTTAATTTTGTTATTATATAGGATAGTAATTGAGAGAGGAGGGGGAGATCAAGAGGGAGAGGGAAAAAAGACACCTGCAGACCTTCTTTGCTGCTTGTGAAGCATCCTTGCTGCAGGCAGGGAGCCAGAGCTCAAACCCAAATCTTTGTGAGGGTCTTTGAGCTTAGTTAGTATTGTGTGAACTAAACCTGGTATGCCACCACTAAGCCCCACATTATTTCTTATTTTTCTCTGCTGTAGACTATCATCCTCCATTGTGCTTCTAACAAGTTATACATGTTCTTACCTAGGGAAAATTGCATTTCCCTTTTCTTCCTTCTGAAACCTCCTTTTCCCAGAGTCCCTTACAAAATGTATTCACTATCTTTCCTAGGTCTTAACAAATAACAAAAGAACATCACTGTCATTTCAATTTTATTATCTATTTACTTGACTGACTGATCATTTTATGTCTATCAAATATTAACTGGAAAATTTACTAGGCATGACATTTATTATTTAATTCTTAAAAAAAACTATTATTCAGATTCTGCATCATCTTATTGACAAAGAAAAGGAGACACTAGTTTATTATGCTTGAACAATACAGTCTGCTTTCATTGATAACCATGGTCCACATTTAGACATTCTTAATACCAGGCAGCATCAAGGCTGAGGGCTCTTCTTGTTTAGTTAGGCTTGAGGGGTTAATGTGAGGAAGAGGTTGGTCAAGGCAGAGTGATCACTTCAGTGGGGAATGCATGTAACAAAAGTCCTCTAACTCAGACGTTATTTCTTCTCTGGATTTCAGTATGAAACATTTTAGCAGCTTGTGATATTAGGATTCCTGGTAAGTTTAGATAATGATAGAATCCAAATTCAAATGTTCAGTAATGAATATATTTTTTAATTGATCATGGGATGCCTTTTCTTGGAAGACTGCTTTGCTCCACTTATAAAAAATCTGCTAGACTATCTACTTTATAGCAAGATGAACAAAACAGTTGCAAAAATATGCTCTCCAGCGTAAGTTGTGTTAACACCCTGCTGAATGTCATGGCAAATACTTAAATGCTCAGTCAATCAACTGGATGTTTTGTTCACATCATTTCAAACATCTGGTTGTTGGGAAATGTATAGAAAAGAACCTGAATATTCCATTTTGATTTATAGAGCTTTGAATCATATAAATACAGGCTTAAGACAGTGTTTTGCTAACAAGAATGAAACTGATACTCTTCTAAGAGCTCCTTTTTAAGTCACATTACTACTTACTTGGGGAGTGAAATGTCACAAGGTAAGCTACTAGTTGATCAGACTGATAGAATAATTGTAACAGAGTCCGTGTCACTAGCTTCTGTGGTGATTAAATTTGAAAGGCGGATATCAGAAAGTCTAACAGAAAATTAGCATATTTTCAATTTTTATTTCGATTGTGTTTTAAAGCAATCATTTTATTTTCATTGTATTTTGCAGATCTGGAACTTGGAAGGAATGACTCTGTGGTCTTGAGGGAAAGTACAATGAGCATTTTAGATTATTATTTTATGAAGCTCTATTAGGAGAACATATCTGCTAAGAATGAGTATGGGATAATCTTATTCACAGACAGAAGTTGAAAAATAGTATCAGAAGAGAAAACACTAAGCAAAACCTAAACTGGAGTTAGTGTATTGCACCAAAGTAAAGACGTGGGGATGGGGAGAGTGCAGGTCCTGGAAAAGGATAACAGAGGACCTAGTGAGGGTTGTATTGTTATGTGGAAAACTGAGAAATGTTATGCATGTACAAAGTACTGTATTTATTGGCGACTGTAAAACATTAATCCCCCAATAAAAGAAAAAATGTTACAAATTTACTGAAATAAAAATGTCTGATACCCTGTCCTTCTTTTTAATTAAAATATATACATATTCATTTCCTTATTGAGAAGGAGGGAGAGCCAGTGCACCATTCTGGCGTGTGTGGTCAGGGGATGGGGCCTGGAACCTCATGCAGACAAGTCTGACAACGTCTTCCACTGCAAGCCCCTTGGACCACCATTTGCTTACTTTTTATTTTTTGTGTTAATAGTTAGTAACTCATTTAACATGATTTCTCTTCAAGTTATTTCTCACTTCTGTGTAGTCTATATATATATATATATATATATATATATATATATATATATAATCACACAAAGATGACTAGGGGGCGGCGCAGATTGGTAACTCATCTTTTAGAGCATTGATTTGCATGTGTGAAGGTCTAGCGGTCTGAGATTTGATCCTTATGCCTGAGGTGAGCACTGTTTCTCTCTCTCTCTCTCTCTCTCTCTCTCCTCCCCTGCCTAAATAAATAAGAAAATAAATATATTTTTTGAAAATAAAGATGAATGAATAGAAAGGCGGTGTATATGTATTAAATGAAATGCTAATCAGCTAAGCATATCTATATCAAGATGATAGAAAGCTTGCCATTAGCAACAATGTGGGTGACAGTGAGTGAGGTTATTCTAAGGGGCATAAATGAGGAAGACAAATACCAGGTGATATCATTCATACCTTTGTGAAGTCTAAAATAACTATGCAATGGAACTAAGCATAACAAAAACAAATCCTAAGCTATGACAAAGAACAAATTAAAACAAACAAACAAATAAACAACAACAACAAAAGTTGTTTCCAGAAGACTTATGGAAGGAAAGAGAAAGGAATGTGCAAAAGAGTAAATTTCTTTCTTTCTTTTTTTTTTTCTTTCTTCTTTTTTTAATGATTTTTTTTTTTTTTTTAAACCAGAGCACTGCTCAGCTCTGGCTGATAGTGGTACAGGAGATTGAACCTGGGACTTTGGAGCCTGAGGGATGACTGCAATAAGAGTCTCTTTGCATAATCATTATGCTATCTACCCCTGCCCAAGAGTAAATTTCATAGAGATGGATCTTATTAGTTTTGGTCATTGCTGTAGTGAAACATACACATTTACTGAGGTGTGAAAAACTATACTCCAGAAACTAATTGCAATCTCATCATAAATTAATGTGAAAGATTAAACAGAATTAGTAGACAAGAAATACTTTGCTCATTAGGATTCATGCTTTGTCATACACTTAGCAGGGCTCTGGTTTGACCCTGGCAGTATCGTCATGAGAGTGGAACTTCAAATACTATTCTTTCTCTTTTTCTTTCCCAGAAATATATAAAAATTAGCCAGTGCGTGATGAAATTGCACACATGTGAGACTCAGCAAAAGTAAATAAAATCAAACAGATATGAGTGGCATTCAAATGGAGAGTTATGAAGTGATAAAACGCAAATAAAGGAAGATGTGACATATTTGAGAAGCTAATTTTATGACAAGGTTTGTTCAAATGACCATCAAGAATCAAACTGGATATTTCTTTGTCATTTCTATTTTTTAATATATATATATATTTAAAGTCTATGAAATCACTTTACTTTCTCCCACATAGATTTGAATGAGGTATTTAAATCTGGAAGGGCTTCAAGATTTCTGTTAAGTGGCAGGTGCTCTGAACCACTGGTATGCTTGTGTGGGTGGGTGGGGGTGGTGGTAGGGTGGAGGAGTAGGGTTCTGTCTGCAGTGTAGGCTACCTGGCAGCTACTTCCACTGGGATTTCACCAAAGGGAATGAACACCACACACAAAATGCATGCAGAAAGTGTTTAAAATAGCAACATCAGAGAGGAAAAAAATAATTGGGGACTGAGAAGTGACTAAGATAAAGCTTTAAGCCCCAGGCAAACCTCTGAATTCTAATCTCTTAGAAAGAGAGCAAGGTACAGACACCTCATTCTCTCAAAGCAAGGGGAAAGAAAAGAAAAAGTAAACAAAACTCATGAGGTTATCTACTTAAAAGAATGTTAACAATTTATTTCTCTTTCCTAACAATGATACTTAGGTTTAAGCTATTTAGACATTATACTGTATAGATATTAACACAAATATAAGATAAGGAATACAATATCTGAATATACACAGAAGTTTTAAGCTTATTTGTTTAGTCAAACTATGCTTCTTAACAACACCAGTGAATACAGGTAGTAAAGAACAAAAATTTTTTTTTTTTCTCTTCCTGGGCTTCTGTTGATGTTTAATTCCTCTGGTAATTTTGTATTTTTCTCTTGTATTTTTCTCTCAGAAAAGTATTTGCACACAAATTTTATTTTATAAATTAAAAATGGCTACATGACAACTAAAATAAACTTGCAGTCATTAAAGTAGGAACTAATATTTATTTGACCTTTATTTAAAATTGAGTGAGCCGTATTTCTCTTTGAGCCTAAATTAGAACATAACCCCCAAAAGTCAAGGGTGAAAAATTTTTTTTTTTTCCTCAACTGAAGGATTACAGTGCATGCGGAAATGCTGTGCAGACACCTACTCTGAGGAGGTGAGAGGTTGTATCCATGTGCCAACAACTTTCCTGGTAACCATTATTTCTCCCCAGTAAACTCATAAAATTATTTTATTATTTTAAATAATAATTAGTTTTTTGGAATTATAAAATAATATCAACAGTAACAATCAAAAATATTTTTGTTCCTGCATAGGGGAATCATCACAGCTTAATAATCCCTGTATTTGCGGTGCCCATCATTGTACATGTGTGACATCTTAGCTACAAGACTAACTTCCTTATTATATTAATATCAGGTAAGAGGAGAAGGAGAACACTGAAGAGACAGAGAGAGAGAGAGAGAGAAAGATCTCACATCACTGCTTCACTAACCATGGAGCTTTCCTGAGTGGGGTGCTCCCGTGAGATACTGGGGCTTGAACCCAGGACCTCAGACCTCATGAGATACAACTTTTTGATACTTCAAATGCTATAGTTTGTATCTTTTTCTACTGTTTTGCAATTTAACTCTTTAATTAAAGCTATTAACATGCTTTCCTCTGGTTCTTTTTTTTTTTTTTTTTTTTCCCTTCCTCTTTTAACTTTCAGCTTCTATTAGCCTAAGGGTAGGGTAGGAAAAAGCAACCACTGAATTAGTTTGAGAACAACTGGAATACAATTTTACAGATTGGAGTTGTGTCAAGACATTATTTATGAAACACATAAACTTTTTAGATGTAGTTGTTTAAAATGTGTTTTAACTCTTCTATATACATAAAGTTGCTGAGAATGTGTCAAAAATAAAAACTTGGGTGACGTGTTAGATCTATATTTGGTAAATTAAACATATTTATCCTGTTTCTGTAATAGTTCCATAAACAAAGAAAAATGTCTTAATTTTACTAAATCCTATGAACAAGATTATTCCCTTTTGTGTATAAATATTGAAATATACTTGAAAAATTTAAATCAATACTACTGTATTTCAAATAACTGCCTACAGGCCTTGGGATTTCTCTTCCTTTTGAAAAGCAAAATATACTTTTTATCCACTCGTTTGTTGTTAAGTCATTGTTTATTCAAAAGATATGTGTGTATTTTCAGAGGTGTGTGTTTGTGTGAGAGAGAATGATAGAGAGAAAAGGGAGAACAAGGGATGGGGAAGGAAATACATTTGGTACAGGAATGCATAAGAAATTAAAATGGATATGTAGAATTGCAGGGAGAATAAAAGACAACAAAATTTTAATAAGTAACTAAGATGTGCTATATATTATTTTAATTGAGTTGATTTCCTAGAGAAGAAATGAGAGACTCACTAAATACCAATGCTCCCTTTGCTAGATGACTCATCTAGCAGGAACATCTAGTGGACAGCTGGACCTGTCATATCTCAGTGCCCAGTTGGCTCAAGAAGCAACTGGCTCCAGGAATATCAAAATCCACTGTGATTTACGAAAAGTTAACAATTTGTCCATGAATTCCTGGCTCGACCTCTTTGTACAGAATTGCTTCATAGATGACTGAGTCATCTCTCAAGGTCAGAATTCAGTGATATTAGTCATAACTTCCATGAATAGCTCTAAAAAAGTAAACTTGAAGAGCATACAAGTTAACCCATACAAAACTGAAGTCTAAAAACAAGTAAATAGGACATATAATATATATATATATATATATATATATATTTTATTATTATTTTTTTTTAAGAATATTTGCACCCTGATTCCAGATCCTGAGTTCGAAATACACTTCTTTCTGATACTTGGTACTTGTTAACCTTAGGATTTGGGCCTACAAAGTTTTTTTTTTCTTTTTTTTTCCCCCTTCACATTTGCTTCCTTTAAATAGGATAGTAACAAATATTAGAAATGCCTACTTGGTGAGGACTAAAATGCATCCGGTGGTAAGACCTAAGAACCAAACTTTAGATGTCATTTCTCTGGACAGCTTTCCCTGACATCACTATTTCATAACCCTTAACTGGTATAATACAACTCTGCTTACACTGCACCCAGAACATTCAAAAGCTTGATTTATCATCCTGTACCATAAGACTCTCTTTAAACTATTTATTACTCCTGCTAAATTGTTGAGGACCCCAGCTGACTTGTAACCTCCAGTAATGAATGTTTTATCTGCCATATAGTTGATGCTTTAAACAAATCTATATCTCCATGGATACAGAAATGAAATATGAGAACTCCAAATAAAATACTATGTTGAATAATACACAGAAGGGAAGAAATCACATTTTGTTGCTAACAAAAATGGTGTGGTAATAGGCAAGGGCAGATTCATTGTAAAAGGTAGACTGATATTCATCTTATATTCACTGTACCTTACAGCCTCTATTACTGATTAAGCTATATTGAAGCACTGGATCTCTGGATTTCCTCTGTGATTTACAAATGTGATAAAGCATTTTAGAAATGAGGATACCCACCACTTAAAAAATTGATTTTACATACTTGATCACTTTACTATTAAGATGTTTTGATATGTTAAATTTGTTTTGCTGCACTGGAAGTAATATAAATCACTATTTGTCTCAGGAAAGTAAACTGGAAGTCAATCACACAGTAGTATTTTCTTTCACAAATTTTCAGAATGTAAAGAAGAACTCAAGATCTGGTTAAATAGAAAAAGAGTGGGTATGGAGGAGGGATAGAGAAGAAACATTTTATAAATGAACAAATAGTGTGTTAGCATATGATAAAGTATTGCATTTGAATATGAAAATTATTTGGTTTTAATTTAATTAAAACAGTATGACTATTAGTCCTATAAATATAAGATTTTTAATTTAAATTTATTTATTCATTTATTTTGAATAAATAAAATGAAAGGGAAGGGGGAGATAGACACCTACAATACTGTTTCACCCCTTGTGAAACTTCTTCTCCTCAGGTGGGGACTGCAGACTTGAACCACGGTCTTTGCACACTGTAATGTGTGCTTTCAACCAGGTGTGACACCATGCAGCCTCAAGAATAGGTTTTAATTTTTAATTTCATTATCTAAAGCATGTTCTTGTAGGTATTACTGTTTATGTCATTTAGTTTAGAATTCCTATTCTTCACAATAAATTTTTCACTTTTTTAACAGAGTTGTCTTTCTTTTTCCTTTCCTTTTCTTTAAATATTTATTTCCTTTTTGTTGCCCTTGTTGTTTTTATTGTTGTTGATGTCGTCTTCATTGTTGGATAGGACAGAGAGAAATGGAGAGAGAAGGGGAATACAGAGAGAGGGAGAGAAAGATAGACACCTGCAGACCTGCTTCACCTTCTGTGAAGCAACACCCCTAGAGGTGGGGAGTCGGGGCTCGAACCGGGATCCTCACGCCAGTCCTTGTGCTTTGCACCACATGCGCTTAACCCACTGCACTACCGTCTGACTCCCTCTTATTCCTTTTCCTTGTTTATTTATTTATTTTTGGATAGAGACAGAAAGAAATTGTGGGGGGGGGGATAAAGAGGGAGAGAGACAGAGAGACACCTGCAATAGTGCTTCCCCACTCCTGAAAATTTCTCCCTGCATGTGGGGACAAGAGTCTTGAACCTGCCTCCTTGGACACTGTGATGTATGCTCTTAAGGAGGTGTGCCATCACCAGGTCCCCTAAGTTTTCATTTCATACAAAAAATATAAACTTGTTTACCGTTCTTCAGTTTTCCTACAGTTACTTGCTAAAAACACTATCAGTTGCTTTAGCATAGTTTTTAGTTGACATAATAAATATTGAAGAAAAATAGCTAGACATAATAAAGTGCTGTTTTAAATTAAAGAACACCAATAACATTTAAAAAATCAAATATTAAAATAATTTGTTTATTTGTTCTTTGCATCATTAATATTTTTGTTACTTATGCCTTTCTATGGAATGTATTCTCCATGAGCAACTTGGACTCTTTTGTTCACTGTAGGAGGACAATGAATGTTTATTTAGTTATGACATCCTCATTGTTACCACCAGCAGCAGTGATGTTACTCAGAAATAAATTTATTGTATTTTACTTTCTTGACAAATATCATTGGTTTAGAATGGGCATATATACCAACATGATTCTGGAACTATGAGCAGATACTTTGGGAGCATCAAAAGGTCAAAGACAAACTTGGACAAAAAATCAACTCAGATACAAGAGATAAAGAGAATAAAGCCAATTATGTCATCTAATGATTCTTCTTTATTAATTAATTCATTTATTTCCCTTCTGTTGCCCTTGTTTTATTGTTGTAGTTATTATTGTTATTATTGATGTCATTGTTGTTGGATAGGACAGAGAGAAATGGAAAGAGGAGGGGAAGACAGAGAAGGGAAGAGGAAGATAGACACCTGCAGACCTCCTTCACCACCTGTGAAGCGACTCTCCTACAAGTGGGGAACCGGAGGCTTGAACCAGGATCATTACCCGGTCCTTGCACTTTGCCCAAGTGCCCTTAACCTGCTGTGCTACTGCCCCACTCCCTCATCTTATGATTCTAATGATATTAAGATACTGGGTCTAAGTAAGTATGATTCCCAGATCAATGAAGTCTACATTTTTGTTCAAAAAATTAAAGAGCAAACCAAAAAAGTGAATTTTGAATTCATTTTAATATGAATATGAAATTTAGTAACTCCTATAATTTTAAGGGTTACTGCATTTGAAATTCTTTTTTACTTGAAATATTTCATCTTCAAATACTGTTTTATTTTTTAACTAATTTCTTATAGGAGGAACTTCTTACCATGTACTCTACAATTCTCTTCCTTAGCCATTAATCTCTAGTGTGAAGTTGTCAAAATCTCTTATGAAAATCGAAGTTAACTATATTCACTTTTCTTATCTTTCACTGTGCATTATTTCCAAGCAGCCCAGCAAGTGAGTTAAGCACAAACTGCCTTGTAAGAATAATGATAGAAATACAGCCCCACTTTTCTCAGGTTTTATTCTGTTACCAATGTTTCCCATTTGCCTTTGTCATCAATACTGAACACAGAGGTCTATTGTTTCCAGGCTGCTTGTTTCCTGAGTTCCTTAATTGATGCATCAATTTCTGATTAAAAATAGCTTTATGGAAGTCATACTAGAGCATGCCTCTTTTCTCTCTAATTGGCTCTTCTCTAGCCCTTCCAAAAATATACTTCTTTTCATCGTTGTTTTTAAGTATTGATTTATCATATTATATTATGCTCCCAGGACTTCAAATCAATACTGTACAGTTCTTTTGAAGTCCATCTTTTCTCATGTACTTATCCCAAAAGAAATATCATTGCTTATAAAATAAATACAAGACGTTATGGATCATTAATAGGCTTTAATATGACTTTCCACTAAGTTAAAAGTAAATGAATGGATTAAATTTCTTTTAAAATATACATAGGTTCAATAATTAAAGGAACTTTTTTTGGCAAAGACTAAGCTTGGTTTTTCCAAACCCCAAATTGTTTTACAGATAATGAGAAATATTGATCTGTCACAGTTAACAATGGCTGAGTATCACCACTAGCTAACAAATGTGCTGTGACCCATGTAGAGTAAGTTTTCCCATCAGTCATTAATCAATGAATAGATACCTATAGCAAACTTGTCAATAATGTCATCAACTAATTAAATTCCACCTTGCACTTAAACTCAGAAAACAAAGTGAAAATGACATATCTTTGTCTATTTTTACTGAGAAACAACCACAGTTTGAAGTGAATTTCAAGACAGATTTTAAGAATCTGAATCAGTTCCCAATTCTCTCAAAAAATTTTGAGTTTTGACTAAGAAAGTACTTAAGGAAAAAAAAAAGTAATTCCTTATTTTCAAGCAGCTTAGAATATTTTCACCAAGATAGATACAATGGAAGTATCCCCAAGATACAGATTATAGATCTTTGAAAATATAGATTATATCTTAGTACATTAGGGAAATCACACAGGAAAATAGATGTGTTAGATGACCATTTATAGACAGGCATCAATCATTTTGATAGTTAGAAAAGGGAATGAATAAGAGCTATCAGTAGAAAAGTTCTCAGCAGGAGAAAAGGAGAGAAGTACAGGTAAAGAGCCACATAATAGTTAGTAAGGTTGTAGGGTAGCATGCAATCTGATTTGATTGAACAGAAGTGCCTGAAAGAAGTGGGAAATCATCTGGTGAATGAGAGAATCTTTCAGTGGGTGACCTGTGGATTTTGGAACAATTTTAGTAGGCAATAATATAGAATATAGAAAATACTTTCTTGAAAAAGTTTGTGAAGAGGATTCTTTATTTTTTGACACGTTGTATGACCCGAATAGAAAACAAAGTGACTTCACATATATCACATGATATAATTTTTATAACAATATTTGAAGGATTATTATCTTAAATTAATATTGTATATGCATGTAAAAATGAAATCAGGTATTGATCACTTTCCCAAGGAAAAATAATAAAAATGAAGCACTATTGTAAATGTTTACTTCCATACATTTTCCCCTTCCTTTCTTCCTTTCTTCCTTCCTTCCATCATTTTTTAATTTTTTTATTATTTTTTACACTGGAGCACTGCTCAGTTCTGGCTTGTGGTGTGGTCTGGGGATTGAACCTGGGACCTCAGAGCTTCAGGCTTGACAGGCTTTTGCATAACCATTATGCTGTCTCCTCAGCCCCTTTTCCTGCCTTTCTTTATTAATTCATCCTGTGGGCACTCTGGATTTTAGGTTTTGAAACTGTAAATCATTGTTTGGTCATTCTCCAGTTAGGAAATATTACTTAACGGGGCTGGGTGATGGTGCACCTGGCTGAGCACGTGTATTACAATACTCAAGAATCCAGGTTTGAGCCCCTAGATCAAACCTGCAGGGGGAACGCTTTGCAAGTGGTGAAGCAGTGTTGCAGGTGACTCTCTATCTCTCTCTTCCTCTCTACCTCACCTATCCTCTCAATTTCTGACCATCTCTAAACAAGAAATAAAAAAAGATACCTGCATATTAGCTGTCAGGAACAGCCAAAAACTAGTAAAGTCATGGGCTCTTTGGAATATACCTAAAATCGACCTACCATTTTTTTTTTCCAAAACAGAGACCCCAAATACTCATTTGCAATATTTTTTCCTTTAGGTTCATGATTAGTCAACAATTTGTTCTGCTTTATATCTTAACTCTTTTTTCAGTCACCAGGTCCCAGATGATACCCTGATGCCAACCTGACTTCCCTGGGCAGATGACCCCACCATGTGTCCTGGAGCCTGCCCCCCCCAAACCCGGATCCCTGTCTAAAACAGAAAAGAGAGAGACACACTGGGAGTATGGATCAACCTGCCAACACCCAGCCCATGTTCAGCAGGGATGCAATTATAGAAGCCAGACCCTCTTACACTATGATCTGGTGAATATATCCACTTTATAAATAAAATTTAAAACATATAATAAAATATTTTAAAAAGGAAATCACTTAATATTCAACACTTTTTAAATATCTGATTATGTATACCCCTATTAATTTGTAATCATATAAATAACTAATTAATATGAGAGAGGGAAAATTCATTGAATGTCTCAAACTTTTTAATGCATAGGCCCTTGAAAATCTTACTCATTTAAAAAACTGCTTCGACAATTCAGATGGTTAATAACAACCTAAGAATTAATGAATATTAATTTGAGGATAAAGAAAATGCTAGAACAGTCATTTCTTTTTAATTTTATTTTATTAATTTTTTTACTATTTTATTTATTTACATATTGGATAGAGACAGAAAGAAATTGAGAGGTAAAGTGATAATAGAGGGTAAAGAGAAAAAGAGACACACTTGCAAAGCTTCACCAATGGTGAAGCTTCCCTTGTTGGAAGTAGGGACCAAGGGCTTGAATTTGGGTCCTTGTACATAGTAACTTGTACACCTAACCAGGTGTGTCACCACCTGGTCCCAATCATTATTTTCAATATTCAAATTTTCTGACTGCCAAACAGACAATGGAAGAAGTTTTAAAAACAAAACTCTGGGCCAGAAATATAGCTTACATAAGAGGGTGATGCTTTGCCATGCATATGGACTAGGTTAGAGACCCCAGTATACCCTATAGAAATGCTACATTACTAGAGGAAATTTTGGTGCTATGGTACATTGTCTCTTTCCCTTTGTTTCTGTCTCTTTTCTGTCTTATTTGAAATGCTGATCCAGAGTGGTGAAGTCCTGGCAATAACAAACATGAAAAGAAAATGAAAAACAAAAATCTATATAAGTTTATTGCTCTAAATACAAGGTGCAAATTAATAAAATCAATTATAGTTAAATATATTCCAATCTTGTAGCTGTCAACCAAACAGTAAATGATCAAATAATCATTACCATCATTTCATCATTAGTGATATACTAAACAGTAATCAAATATGCAAAAGTTCTTTAAAAATTGCTGCTGTTGCTATATTTTTACCAGAGAATGATATGGAGTCTCACAGAAACTAATAATTCATAGCTTAAACCTGTAAGTAGTAGAGTCAGAATTTGAGACATAGATCTATAGTAACATAAAAGCCTGATAGTTTCTATCATACTTTCAATTACTCCAAAACTACAAATCTCTTGAAATATACTTCAATTTATCCATATAAAATTGAGCAACTTCCTTTTTTTTTTTTTTTTTTTTTTTAATGTGTGTGTGCTAGTACATTATGGTAAATTGCCTAAGCTTAGACATACACCTTTTTGTAGTTCACGGTCCGGTTTCTATGAGCACAAGGACAGGGTAACACATCACAAATGTAAATTAAATAGTAAGTCCTGTATTTATGTGGTAGTGGACAGATTTTACTTTAAGCATTTAGTTATTTTATTTCACCATTTAATTCAACAAGTGATCCTTCCCCATTTTTCTTGGTCTCATTTTTGTTGGAATGCAAAGCAATCTTTACCTTTAAAGCTTTTGTAATTCTTGAGTGAACTCAACAACTAGTCTCAGATATCTCTTTATTCTGCGATAGGAGACAATTCTTTTATACATACATATATATATATATACATATATATATGTATATATATATATATAATTTATTTCCCCTTTTGTTGCCCCTGTTGTTTTTCATTGTTGTTGTAGTTATTATTGTTGTTATTGATGTCGTCGTTGTTGGATACATCAGAGAGAAATGGAGAGAGGAGGGGAAGACAGAGGGGGAGAGAAAGATAAACAGCCTGCAGACCTGCTTCACTATCTGTGAAGCGACTCCCCTGCAGGTAGGGAGCCAGGGCTGAAACCAGGAACCTTCTGCTGGTCCTTGAGCTTTGCTCCACGTGTGCTTAACCCGCTGTGCTACCGCCCAACTCCTGATAGGAGACAATTCTAGCAGGAAAAACATAACCAGATCTGCCATTCTCCCCTGGTCTCCACATATTCAGCAACCCAGAAGCTCTGAGAAAATCCAGATTATTCTGTTTTCTTGCAATTGCTATAACTAGGATTTCAAAACTGTTTTGAATTATAATGGTCATAGTGAACAACCCTATCATGTCACTTCTTTCCTGACCTACAAATAGAAATGGCAGTAAATTCGGGACTCTTCCCTTTGGTGCAACAGATTGAAAACACCCTGAAGGAAGCCTTCACCAAGTTTCAAATAACTTCATGCAGAACAAAGAAAGGGTCAGTAGAATGACTATTTATTTATACTCTTAAGTCTTATATAACCTTCAAATTCTTTGCTCATTATTTTTACCAGGAGGAAAAAATGAACAGGATTCAAGTTCCTACTCTTCCCCAACATATCAGTAGTAGCCATTTGTGTTACTAGTTCAGTCTACTGTGTCATCTTTATATGAAAAATAAAAAACATTATTTTTTTTGTTGGCTCACCTTGTTGAGCACATACGTTACAGTGAACAAGGACCCAGGTTCGAGCCCCCCGTTCTCCACCTTCAGGGGACAAGCTTTGCAAGTGGTGAAGCAGGGCTACAGGTATCTCTCGGTCTCTCTTCCTATCTCCCCCTACCCTATCGATTTCTGGTTGTCTCTATCCAATAAATAAGGATAATAAGAAATATATTTAAAAAAATCACTTCAATTTTCTCATGAGTTTAGCACTGAAATTATTAGAGAATTTTTTGTTAAAATAGCCAAATTTTAATTGCAGGTCAACAGCAGCATGAATCATGACACACAATTTTAATGATCACCCCTTTCCTGCTTATGTTATTGAAAGCATGAAATTAAATTTGCAAATAACCTTCAGACTAGATAAATTCACTACATTGTTGCTAAGGAAAGAAAGTGCTTATAAACAAATCATATTTATGTGTGGAGGCTTATGTTCACACATTGTCTATACAGAACATTTGTTCTGTTTTAAAAATGAAAATGTGCTGATAATAGTATTAAAATGAATAAATTCAATTTCTTTTCACTGGAGGTTGCCAATAAGAAAAGTGTATCTCAAAACATAAATAAAACATTTTAAGAGTTCAGAGCTAATATTGTTTAGTTTGAGCAAATATGATATTTCAATAATTTATTTATTTTTTTGAAAATTAGAGCCTTAGTATATAAGATTGACTCTTTTGAGAACACTTTTTTTTTTCTGTTAACAATATATTTAGAGACTGGCATTAACCAAGTGTTCAAAAATTATAGTTTGAATAATTAATTTGGCAAATCATCTTTAAGCATGATTGTTTTACTTGAAGTTATGTTTCACTTTAATAACATGTAAGTTCTAGGTGTGCATTATTGCTCACCCTGATCATAACGCAAATATCCATGTTTATTAAGAAGAAGTGAAAAACACATTATCAATCCAAAGAAAAATGTGAAACAGCAAAAGTAAATTCTCACCTTTCAATCTGTTATTCAAAAATATATTTATTGCTAAAGTCTCAAGTAGTCTGTGGGAGTTAGAAACCTTTACATATTCTGGATGCAATGAGAAATAAATAATTCGAGACTTATTAGCATATTTTTTTATTTATAAGAAGGAAACATTGACAAAACCATAGGATAAGAGGGGTACAACTTTGCACAATTCCCACCACCAGAACTCCATATCCCATCCCCTCCCCTGATAGCTTTCCTATTATTTATTTATTTATTTTCCCTTTTGTTGCCCTTGTTGTTTTTCATTGTTGTTGTAGTTATTATTGTTGTTATTGATGCCGCTGTTGTAAGATAGGACAGAGAGAAATGGAGAGAGGAGGGGAAGACAGAGGGGGGAGAGAAAGACACCTGAAGACCAGTTTACCGCCTGTGAAGCGACTCCCCTGCAGGTGGGGAGCCAGGGGCTAGAATGGGGATCCTTATGATGGTCCTTGTGCTTTGAGCCACATACACTTAACCTGCTGTGCTCCCCTACCTTTCCTATTCTTTAACCCTTTGGAAGTATGGACCCAAGATCATTGTGGGATGCATAAGGTTGAAGGTCTGGCTTCTGTAATTGCTTCCCTGCTGAACATGGACTAGCATAAATTTTTATATAAAGTCAAAGTGAGAAATGCAAGTCAATATTTTAACACTGATACTATAAAGCTGTACAATGTTTGTGAACTTTTCTGTCAATACATGTCACTTATGTAATCAGGAAATACAGGTTTAACTTCTGTGCATTTCACTGGCCATGTAATACATTTGGTCTAAAGTCTAATTTGAGCTCATGTGGGACCTATAAACATAAATGAGGGATTGAAAATAGAATCTAAAGACTCAGACTTTAGTTTTTTTTTTTTTTTTTTTTTTTAATTTTTTATTTAAGAAAGGATTAGTGAACAAAGGCATAAGGTAGGAGGGGTACAACTCCACACAATTCCCACCACCCAATCCCCATAACCCACCCTCTCCCATGATAGCCTTCCCATTCTCTAGCCCTCTGGGAGCATGGACCCAGGGTCGTTGAGGGTTGCAGAAGGTAGAGGGTCTGGCTTCTGTAATTGCTTCCCCGCTGAACATGGGCGTTGACTGGTCGGTCCATACTCCCAGTCTGCCTCTCTCTTTCCCTAGTAAGGTGTGTCTCTGGGGAATCTGAGCTCCAGGACACATTGGTGGGGTCTTCAATCCAGGGAAGCCTAGTCAGCATCCTGGTGGCATCTGGAACCTGGTGATTGAAAAGAGAGTTAACATACAAAGCCAAACAATTTGTTGAGCAATCATGGATCCCAAGTTTGGAATAGTGGAGAGGAAGTGTTAGGGAGGTACTCACTGCAAACTCTAGTGTAATCCTGCTTTCAGGTATATATTTTGCAGTAGTTTATGGATACGTGTGCATCTCCCAATCCAAACCAAATAATATTGCATCCGCCGATCACAACCTAACCAAAGCAACAATTGCCATCTCAACATGCTTCACCTCAGACTGTATCCAGAGACTTCACGTGTGGAATGACAACCCTTCAGCTTCATTACTCGGGTGAGACCTTTCCTTTAATAGTACACTCTAATTTCATCTCAGGTAGTTCACTTTCTAACAAAGTCCCATAACCTAGACATACAACAGTTTCTGTGAGAGAGAGCTTATGTTCAGACTTTAGTTTTTATTCTGTTACCAAGTAATTGTTACTCAGAACTTACTTTCAAGGTCACTATTCTCCACAGTTTCTTTCATGGAAAGAGCTATTTATGCTATAAATAGGCATTCAACATGTAGTTCAATGTGAACATAAATGAATTAAAGTAATCAGGTTACATTACTGCAAGAGCTCTCAGAGTATTTAGTACACTAATGCCCATGAAAACCCTCCAACAAAGACATAGGTACTTACAAACTGATTAGTCTTTAATACAGAACCCAAGATCAATCTTTCAGAGATAGTTTTCCTGGGTAGGGAGTGGTGTGAAACTAAAAGCCATGACTATAGTTTAATACTTAGTTCAGAGAATTTTACTTATTCCACTTTTGATCATTTAGAAACTTTCTATGGTGCAGAAATCTAAATATCAATGAGCATAAGGTTTAAATTCAAAGGTAAGAATCATAACTAGCTCTGGGTGAGTATTCTGAAGTTCTAAAACATAGTTTTATAAGCATAGAAGTTATACCAAACCATTCTAGTGAAAGAATTACTTAACTCACTATAAAAATGTACTGAACTAGAAAGATATACAACTAGCAGTTTCTGTGGATTAATACACATGGATATAATGATTTTTTATCAATACATATAAAATCATTTAATATAAATATAAATAATATAAATTTATATAAATATTAAAAAACCTGTCACTGCATGCAATTACAACATATCTTCTTTCTTTCTTATTTTATTTCTTGTTGTAACCAGGCAGGGCATCACCACTGTGGGCCACTTTTTTAAAAATATACAACAAAGAGACATAAAAACCCATTACCAAAGAGATCTATGCACACCAAAGTTCATCGCAACACTGTTTGTAATAGTCAAAATTTAGGAACAATTCAAATGTCCAATGACAGATAAATGGTTTAAGATGTTGTGATACACATACACATGTATATATGTGTATTACTCAGCTGTAGGAAATAATAAAATATCCTCTTTTGCTATAACACAGAATTGTGAAGGAATCATGTAAAAAGAAATAAGCCATAAATAAAAGGATAAATACCAGATAATCTTACAGGTGGGATTTAAGTGACAAAGAAAGAGAAAATACAAGGTGAAACTTAGATGAGCTGTGGTTTATTTCAGCAAATCCAAGGACTTTAAGGGGGAAGTTAAGAGAAGGTGGAAAGGTTGTTGGGAATCCAGTGTCTTATAGTAGGAAAAGGTCTTAGTAGTAGAAGTCATGTGTAGACATACCTATAACAGGGAGAAATTAAACTCTACACATGTAACAAAAACTCTTGTAAATCATTATTTCCTCTAATAAAGTAATTCTTAAAAAGTAAGAGAAAGACTGTGACCAAGAAAAGGAAGGAAAGATATAACAGTGTTGAAGTTTCTCCCAATGTAGTGGAGTTTGGACCTGTATCTGGGTCACAAGCAAGGAAAAGCAGGCACCCTCCCATGAGAAGTATCTTGTCAATTCAGATACTTATCTTACTTAATAATCACATTAAAGTGCCAGGTGGGTTGTGGGATGAATCCAACATCTGTATCCATCTTGTGGTTATTGTAAAATTGTTAAACAGACCAAATTTACATAGGGAAAAACAAAACTTATGGTAAATTAATAAGTGGTAAAATAAAAAAAAAAGTAGTCACAAGCAGAGCCTCAGTGAATAATCAAATAGTTTCTAATTGGACTTAGAAACCCTCCTCACCTACTTCCTGTTTCACTTACCTCAATCATACTAAGTCCAACCGTGTCAGATAAAGTAAGGACTACAAAAGCAGGATAAAGGCAAGAGACTGGGACACTTTAATGATGACCCTTTTGATCACTACTAGGCCACCCCATCACGCTGGGCCCTAGAGAGGGAATCCTGGGATTTCCACATAGATATGATCAGCCCAGACCTCTAACAAATCCTTCTCTCCACCATCACTGGTCATCTCTATCAAAAACAACATCATAAACCCTCTTGTGTGCTCTACAGGACCTTTCCTTCAATGTAAAACAATTGTAGGGACTGCTCTATTGTCTAAAGGGAGGTTGGGTCAAAATACTCTGCCACTCAAGGAAGATAGTCCTGAAGTGAGTATAGTCTAGAATGTTTCTAGCTATGACTGTGGAATGCAAGCTCAGACCCACAGGGATGCAGAGGTTACACAGGCTCCTGTGCTTAATATGGACCCCAGATCAGATCTATGGGGTGTACAATTAACAGTATTTATAAACTTTTCCCATATTTGAGAGCTATTCTCTTCCCTGATATGGCTTTCTAGCCCTATTTCCAATTCTGACACCATCTCCACAGACAATACTTTTTACTCACCAGCATGTTAGCTGTGGGACCCAGGCAAGAATGAGTAAAGCCATGACCCCCTTGGAATATACCTAAAATACACTTTCTAGCTTTTTCCAAAGTAAAAAAAATCCCAAATCTCATCTGCTCTATTCTTACCTTTAGGTTCCTGATTATTAAACATTTTGTTCTGTTTTATATCTTAATGTTTTTCAGCCACAAATTTGCAGTTGCTACCATGACACCAACCTGGCATCCCTGGACAGAGGACCTCACCAATATGTCCTGGAAACCCACCTCTCCAGAGGCCTGCCCCTCTAGGGAAAGATAGAAACATGCTGGGAGTATGGATCGACCTGTCAATGCCCATGCCCCACGGAGAAGCAATTATAGAGTCAGACCTTCCACCTTCTACACCATGGAATGATCCTGGGTTCTTACTCCCAGAAGGATAAAGAATAGAAAAGCTTTCAGTGGAGGTGGAGATAGGATACAGAACGCTGGTGGTAGGAATTGTGTAGAATTGTACTCCTTTTATCCTGTAATCTTGTCAATCATTATTAAATCAATAAAAAATACATAATTAAAAGGAAAGATCCTACTAACAAGAACTCTAAAAGTAACCTTACTATCATTTTGCTCACATTTATTATTTTTTTATCAAATTATACTTTGATTTTGTGCCTTCTGCTTAATATCATCAAATAACTCTTCATTATCCACAGAATCAAGTCCAGAGGCATTATCTTGAGATAAAAATTATTGTATAATACACTCTTCACCTACACATCTGAAGTCTTTTTCTACAACTTTGCAATATGATTATTGTGAATAGGCACTTTGATTTCTTTTCTCTTTGACAAGTAGTTCCATTATGCTGTAATTAATGGTAAGTTTGTCTGAAACAGCTTCATTGTATTTACTGTATTTTATAAAGTCATTCCTTGATGTTCTTTCTTCTTATTTAAGAATTTTTAGTTATGAAAGAGAAAGAGGAAGAGAGAGAGAGAGAAAACACTCCAGAATGTCACTCTGGCATATGTAATGTCTGGGACAAAACACCAGATACTGTGCTTGAGAATCCAATAATTAATCACTGCAGCATCACCCAGGATGTTGAAGTTATTCTATCTTATTCCACAGTAACATAGTTTGCACTAACCTGTGTGTAAATAGGCTGAATAGTTTAAAAAAAAACCAACATTGGTGACTAAAGGCTAATATTAGTAATTTCTGGGTCTGCAACTTGTCTTATTCCTTTAATTAAAAACTACTACAAGATCTAATCAATCTTTTTAAAGCAAAGAAGTTCGGTCTTAATTTTGCTATTTATATGTAGTTGTCCTTAACCCCCACCATACAGATGAATCAATAAGTTATTAATTGATTAATTAGCTTGTTGGTATTTTATCAGTATTTTTCTTATACAATTAAAACCTCACTCCTTGTGTTAATATGATGGACATATGACAACTGATCCCCCACCAGTCTATTTCACTTTCACTCTCCCATTACCATTATGTAACTTTTGTTCCACATCTATGTATCTAGTCAATATCTATTTCTTGAATTCTAGATCTTTGGAACAAAGCATCCATGTCTCAATCAAAATTGTTTAAAATTAAACTAATACATTTTTTCAATTTCTTATGTTTCTTATTTCCACTCATTTGTAAAGTGGTACTTACCAACTCCTCAGTTAAACAAGGTTTGTTTAAAAAATATTTCTTAGTGATTTAACATAATTTTATAATATTTTATGATTAAGGGGTATAAAACTCCATCTCTATACATGACGACTAATAGTCACCATGGCTTCCAAAGATTTTTTTTATCTAGTAAACACAGAAATAAGTGAAAATTTTATGTAAATTTAAACTTGAAACACATCTTTCTTTCCTAACAAATTTTTCTAGATGTAATAATATCCTTTGCAAGATGGAGAAATGTAATAGTTAGGTTCTTAGTACAAATATACATGGTAGAGTGCTTTATAAACAATATTTATACATATCACATATGTTTTATATAAGGGTATATATAACTTTCTGTGTCTCTGTAGTTTGATCTACATTAATATAAACAAACTTAATATTTTATTTTACTACTCTCTAATAGTGTATGTATTTCCTGGTAGTTCAATTATTAATTATTGATTTTCAGGTTGCCACTACATTTCTTTTTTTATTATTATTATCTTTATTTGTTGGATAGAGACAGCCAGAAATAGTGAGAATAGGGGGAGATAGGGAGAGAGTCAGAGAGACATCAGCAGCCCTGCTTCACCACTCACAAAGCTTTCCCCCTGCAGGTGGGGGCCAGGGGGCATAAACCCAGGTCCTTGCGCATCGTGACATGTACGCTCAACCAGGTAAACCATCACCTGGTCCCGCCACTGCATTTCTTTCTCCCTTCCTTCCTTTCTTTTTTTTTGTATCACCACATTATAGTGTTCCAGTTCAGCTCTTTTTAATAACTATTTATTGTGTATAAATCTTATTTGTTGTATGATTTCAATATGTCATACAATACGACTTTTGACTGACACTTTGAGAATTGAAAATTTATAGATATGAATTTTCTTAAAATGTTCCACATCAAAGTTTGATAAATAAGGATAACCTCAAATAAATATCATTGAAAGCTGAAAATTCAGTCCAGATTATACTGTGATATATATATCCCATATTTATATATGGTGTGTGTGTGTGTGTGTTTCTTTTAGAGACAGAGAGAGTGCAGAAGTGACCACAGTAAGAAGCTTCCTGAAGTGAGGTGGGGAGTAGGCTCAAATTTGTGCCATACACATTACAAAACAGCACACTATCCACAAGAGCTACTTCACAGGCCTTATATATTTTTATATCAACTGTACCAAAAAAATTTATCATAGAAACAATAATGAAATATATTATTAGTATTAATAGTATTCCTCTACACCCTAACTTGTAAACTAAAAATTTCCATAAAGTATTAAAGCAACTACTCTCTCTGAAAGGTGACAAAAGGTGACGTTAGCATTTAGGCATTGTAGGTTTAGATGAACAAAATGAACTCTAAAATAATTTCAAACACACAGAGGCCTTTTTGTTTGTTTTTATTTGTTTTCTTTCTTGTGCACCTGGAACTCATACATACACAATTTCACTGCTTCCTGCCATGGCTGTCTTTTTCATTAATTTTATTTATTAATTTTTTATTTATTAATTTTATTTCAGATATACACAAAGAGGAGACAGATACCACAGCACTGCTCTCCATTCATGGAGCTTCTTAAGGTGTCATGGTGCCTCTATAAGGTATCAGGGTTTGAACCTAGGCCATGAGCAGGTTAAGAATTGAGCTCTACCAGATGCTCTAATCTAGTTTGAGCACATTTCATTTACATAAACATTGAAGAAATTTTACACAGTTCTTTCAAGTAAACTAACTCAGTGGCATTTACTGACCACCTTGCATATAAAAGGTGCTGTACTCCCCCTATGAAGATTCTTCTAAACTTAGTTTCTTGAGTAAAAAATGTTTTCTAATTATTCTAGTATAAATCATGTCACTAGTTCTTATTACTTTGTTTTATATTCCATGGTCAAACTTATGGGAAGGTATGTGTTATTAATATAGGCCCCTTAAATAAAGGTGATTAATTTTTTTTGCCACACAAATTTAAAACTGATGAAAAGCAAATACATGTGATTTTATAAGATTTTTATACTATCGAGAAAATGGTAGCATAAAAAGGAAATGTAAGTTTCCTTTATTACTTATTATACTTGAATTTTTAATGACCAGAGAAGATTCCAAATTAAATATTTTAGTCTCATTAGACTTTCATTACTGGTATCCATGCTAAGCACTGTCCAGCATTCCCATGAACATTAAAGGCTCATTAAGAAGCTCAGAGTTAATTCACAGGGCTAAACATTTGCTCCATCATTAAAGTCTGCTTTTCTGAGACTTAAAAATTAGCAGAAATCTAATTTGGGATAATTTATTGCCTAGGTCATATTAGTACATTTAATTCAGTCTAGAAACAGCTTTTATAAAATTATCTGGCTTAAAATAAACTATATGATTCACAGAAATGAAAAACAAAAATGTTCCCATGGAGACAAAAATTTCTTAAATGCCTTAATACAAAATAAAATTATTCTTATTTTCCTCAGCTATCATTTATTATAACATTAAGAGCATGGCTTCACTTATTTGATGATTCCAAACGTTTCTGTAAACAAATTTATAATCATGACTATATATCAGACTGCTGTTGGAGACACAAGTAGGAATATTTTATCATATTTTTCACATTTCTGTGGGGGTTCCCTGGTATTATTTTAGGTACACTAAGAATCACCATTTAGGATTCCCGGAAGATGGTGAACTGAGAAGCTGCTAGCGGCTTGAGCTCTGACCACATCTCCTGGAAACGGTAGGATTTTCTGCCTTTAGTAGGCCAGTCAATAAGGGGTCTTAGCAGTGACACCAAGGAGGTGACTATAACTTAATTTGGGTTAAAAATTAGAGTAGGAAAAAAGGGGAAATTTTTTTTTCCTTTTAATTTTTTAAGCATACCTTCTCCCCTTTGCCCCCCCCCCCCCATAACCAGTCCCTGGGGAACAGCTCCTAGCAGGCTCCCCTGCTAGGAGCTTCTTTCTTTACCAAATTCCTGTCCCACCAGGGAGTATCATTCATTCTAAGTCTAAACCCTTCTGAAACCTCTGGCCTTTTTTCTTTCTAAGTAGCCCAACCCCCCCACCTCATCCCGAATAGCTAATTAAATAATTAAAAATAAATAAATAAATAACCCTTTCCTTTCACTGCTCTTTTATGACTGTTCTTTTTCTTATCTTTTTCTTTTTTCTCTCTCGCTCTCCTTCTTTCTTTTTTTTTTTTCTCATTCTTGTCATCCTTTCTTCCTTAATCCTACAGCTTCCAAATCCACAGCTCCCAGCCCCCACACCACCAAACAGTGTGCTTTTTTGAATTCACTGATACACATTTGGGAATTATTTGGGGGAAGAATTCTAACTCAGTGTGGACTCTCACTGTGAGTGTCTCTGCTCAACTTCCCTTCCTCCTTTAGCCACCCCTAGAATATACAGTGGATAGTAGATTTGCATAACTGTCTATTTCAGCTATCCTTGTCTAGTCCTGAGGTGTGTTTTTTTTTTCTCTCATTCTTAACAATCAGCTGACTCTGATCACAAGGTTTGAGGTAATCTGGGACAGGGTTTTTATTTTATTTTTTTCTACCCTGCTCTATTTTACTATTAATATTATATAAAGGCATATATCTTCCCCCCCTTTAGGTTGATCAGAATTAACTCTTAGCATATATTTCAGTGCTAGGGTGGTGGGCATCTTATCTATTGTGGGAGGAACTTGTCTCCTTAATCCTACCTCTACAGACTCTCCCCTTCCTCCCCCTCCTAGCTAATAAAAGATTAAATTAAATTAAATTAAAAATAAAGTAATAAAAAAGCCTTTCCTTTCACTGCTCTTTAATTACAGCTCTTTTTCTTATATTTTCCCTTTTCTCTCTCTTGTCTCTTCTTTCTTTTTCTTTTTTTTATTTTTTATCTTGTCATACACTTCTTCCTTCCTTCTTCTTTGCCTTTCTGAATTTGTGAATTATTTTGGGGAAGAAATCTGACTCAGAGTGGACTCTCTATGTGTGTATCTCTGCTCTAGTTCCCTTTCCCCTCTTGTTACCCCTAGAATATACAGTGGATAGTAGATTTGCATAACTGTCTATTCTTGCTATCCTGTCTTTCTTTTCTCTTTCTTCACTGGGATTTGGTTACTATTTTTTCACGGACTGGAGAAATTGTATGGCTAACTGGTAACGATTAAACTCCTTCAATACTTGCTTCAGTTGCTACTGTAATTCCTGAGGTTGGTGAGTGCAATTGTCATAAAGGTATTTGTACTCAAGACACAACAACTGATGAACAACAGAGCATATAAACAAAAAGTAACACATAAATAAAAAAATGGGTAGATAAAAAACAAAACTGCTACTCCAATGAATGAAGACAAGAGCCCAGAAGAAACTACAAATCAGCCAGAAGTAACCATAGATAAGAAAAGTATGCAAGCAATAATAAACTTATTAATCACAGAAATGAAAACAACATTGGAGGAAAGGAATGGCAATATTAGGGAAACAAGAGTTGAGACCCCCATGGAAAATACTGATTATCTTGAGGCAATTAGAGAACTGAAAGCTGAAACAGCTGTAATGAAGAAAGAAGCTGAGGCAAGGGAAAGCAGACTAACAGAAGCAGAAAACAGAATTAGTCAGACAGAGGATGAGTTAGAGAAAACTAAGAAAGAGGTGAAAGAGCCCAAAAAAAGATTGAGAGACACTAAAAACAAAAATGGAGACATATGGGATGATCTCAAAAGAAGTAAAATTTGCGTAATTGGCCTGCCAGAGGGAGAAAGAGAGGAAGGGGAAGCAAACATTCTAGAGGAAATAATACAAGAAAACTTCCCAGACCTGAATAACAGAAAGGACATCAAGATTCAAGAAGCCCAGAGAGTACCAAACAGAATCAACCCAGACATGAAGACACCAAGACACATCATAGTCACAATGAGAAGAAGTAAGGATAAAGAAAGGATCCTAAAGGCTGCAAGAGAGAAACAAAAAGCCACATACAAGGGAAAAACCCATAAGATTATCTGCAGACTTCTCCACTCAAACTCTAAAAGCCAGAAGGGAATGGCAAGATAACTATCGAGCCATTCGTATCCATAAACTACTGAAAAATATATACCTGAAAGCAGAAGTACACTAGAGTTTGCAGTGAGTACCTCCCTAACACTTCCTCTCCACTATTCCAACCTTTGGGTCCATGATTGCTCAACAATTTGTTTGGCTTCGTATGTTAACTCTCTTTTCAGTCACCAGGTTCCAGATGCCATCAGGATGCTGGCCAGGCTTCCCTGGATTGAAGACCCCACCAATGTGTCCTGGAGCTCAGCTTCCCCAGAGACACCCTACTAGGGAAAGAGAGAGGCAGACTGGGAGTATGGACCAACCAGTCAATGCCCGTGTTCAGCGGGGAAGCAATTACAGAAGCCAGACCTTCTACCTTCTGCAACCCACAATGACCCTGGGTCCATGCTCCCAGAGGGATAGAGAATAGGAAAGCTATCATGGGAGGGGGTGGGTTATGGAGATTGGGTGGTGGGAATTGTGTGGAGTTGTACCCCTCCTACCCTATGGTTTTGTTAATTAATCCTTTCTTAAATAAGAAAATAAAATAAAAAAAAAAGAATTCACTTAAATTTATTGTCATCAACATGCTACAAGCAAAGAAAATAAAAGTACAAGATGGCACAGAGTGATATTTAAAAATTATTTTGACAAAATATAATTGGATTTTTAGATATTGTATAATTGTTCTTTATGTGCATAGGTTACATTTATTTATTAGTATGTAGAGGGAGAATTATCAGGGAATTAAATCTATTGTTGCATTAGAAAAATAAAAGAAAGAAAAAAAAGAATCACCATTTATTGCTAGGGATCTGTTTTTTTTTTTTTAATTTGTATGCTTATATCTAAAACCCAATGTGGTACTGCAAGATATAGTGATTAGTAAGTGAGATTATTACCTTTATAAAAGAAGTTGCTGGAAAAAAAATTAAAAAGTTAAAATAAAAAAGAAGCTGAAGCCACTGAAGCATATATAGTCAATCTTTATCTATGAGAGAACTATGGTAGTTACCATTGGGGTGGTTGAAAGTACATACATATCTTTGGTGATGGGAGTGACAAAGGATTATACCCTTATTATCTTATAAATTACTATTAATTCACTCATAATTTTAAAAAAAAGCCATTGTAAAGCATCTGTATAGCTAAAGGAATCAGCACCATAGCAGAGGAACACCCCGCAGAGTCAGCAATGATCTTTATGTGTCATATATCAGACAAAAGACTGATACCAAAATGAACGATGAACTCATCAAACTAAACAATAAAAAGACAAACTCCACTGAGGGAAAGATAAAGGCATAATCCTCACCAAAGAAGAGGTCCAAAGGGCAAACAGACATATGAAAAATGCTCAGTCACTGATTATCAAGGAAATGTAAATAAAAACAATAATGAAATACCACTTTACACCTGTGAGAATGTCATACACTAGTAAAGAAAGAAACTCTCCTACATTGCTAGTAGGAATGTATGTTAGTCCAGTCCTTACAGAAAACCATCTAGAGATTCATCAACACTCTAGAAATGGATCTAGCTTATGACCCATAAAGACTGGGGGATGGCAAACTCAATTAAGCACATGGTACTATGTGCACGGACCCATGCAGGGTCCAGGGTTAGAGCCCCTGCATAATAGTTATGCAAAGAGCCCCTGCATAATAGTTATGCAAAGAGACTCTCATGTCTGAGTCTCCAAAGTCTCACCTTAAATCCCCAGGTGACCATAAGCCAGAGCTGACGAGTACAAAAAGATAACACTACTAAAAATATATATATATACACCGTTAACCTGAGAATAAAATATAAATATTTTGTCATTGCATGATGTCAGTCAACTAAACAATATAACTTTTATTTCAATATTCATGCATCAAAGAAAAATTAGTGGTTCAGATGTGCTAATACTTATCTTGTGAAAATATGGAACTATACCACTGCGACAATCCTATAAATCAATATTTCTGTAATAAATTTATACCTCAAAATAAGATTATAAAAAAAGAAGCCATATAGTTTTCTCATCTCTTCTAATATGTGAGGACACAGTAAAATAAAGTCTGTCTATGAACCCAGGAGGCCTATCTTCATTACATTACAAATCTTGCAGTTCTTTGATGTTGAACTTTGCGACCTTGAGGGCAATGAGAAATTAAATGTTTAAATGTGTGCAAAATTGTGTGCAGGCAGTGTTTTGGCCATGCACCATTTCATTGCTCCCCAACCATATCTTTTATTCAAATAAAAGAGTGAACATTAAAATTTCCTCCAGTTTCTAGAGCTTAGGCTATTTTCATGGGAAAACAAGTACTTAACTGGTTAAACTATCTCTCCTGTCCCCAAAATAAATACTTTTTTTTGTATTTATCTATTTATTTATTTATTTATTTATTATTTAAGAAAGGATTAATTAACAAAACCATAGAGTAGGAGGGGTACAATTCCACACAACTCCCACCACTCAATCTCCATTTCCCACCCCCTCCCCTGATAGCTTTCCCATTCTCTATCTCTCTGGGAGCATGGACCCAGGGTCATTGAGGATTGCAGAAGGTAGAAGGTCTGGCTTCTGTAATTGCTTCCCCGCTGAACATGGGCATTGACTGGTCAGTCCATACTCCCAGTCTGCCTCTCTCTTTCCCTAGTAGGGTGTATCTCCGGGGAAGCTGAGCTCCAGGACACATTGGTGGGGTCTTCAATCCAGGGAAGCCTGGCCAGCATCCTGGTGGCATCTGGTACCTGGTGATTGAAAAGAGAGTTAACATACAAAGCCAAACAAATTGTTGAGCAATCATGGACCCAAAGCTTGGAATAGTGGAGAGGAAGTGTTAGGGAGGTACTCACTGCAAATTCTAGTGTACTTCTGCTTTCAGGTATATATTTTGAAGTAGTTTATGGATACGTGTGAACATATGCTCTCTCTCACAGAAACTGGTGTATATCTAGGTTTTGGGACTGTTAGAAAGTGAACCACCTGAGATGAAATTAGAGTATACTATGAAAGGAAAGGTCTCACCCGAGTAATGAAGCTGAAGGATTGTCATTCCACACGTGAAGTCTCTGGGCAAAGATATTACCTTTAATAATCAAAATGTAGATAAAAGCAGAGATTTGGAGTCAAACAGACCAGGTTTTGAATTCTATTTTCTTTTTCTTTTCTTTTTCTTTTTTTTTTTTTTTTTTTTAGTTTTTTGCCTCCAGAGTTATCACTGGGGTTCAGTGCCAGCACCATGAATCCACTGCTACTGGAGGCCATTTTTTCCCCATTTTGTTGCCCTTATTGTTGTTATTGGTATTGTTGCCATTGATGTTATTGTTGTTGGATAGGACAGAAAGAAATTGAGAGAAGAGGGGAGACAGAGCTGGGGAGAGAAAGACAGACACCTGCAGACCTGCTTCACCACTTGTGAAGCAACGCCCCCCCCCCACCCCCCGCAGGTGGGGAGCCAGGAGCTCTAACTGTGATCCTTACTCAGGTCCTTGCGCTTTGCGCCATGTGCACTTAATCCGCTGGAATCCTATTTTAACACATGCTAGCTATGTAGGTTGGTTAAGTTACACAGCTTCTCTGAATTCCATTATTATTTTTTCTCTTGTAAAACACAACTTCAGTGGTGGGTGAAATATGGAACTGTACCCTGCAATCTTATAATCTTGTAACCAATTATTAATCACAAATGAAAAATGGTTTGGAAAAGAAAAATTTGAATAATAACATCTGACATCAGTTTCCATAAAGGTTAATGTAATAGTCTTAAATTTGAGGGCAATATCTAAATGCATCACTTTTTATTCATATTAATACATTGTTTTTCTTAAATTCACAGGAATGGGTTAAATGATATAAGAGCTCAAATGCTGGCAAGAAAAAAAGAGTAATGTTTTCATGAAAAAAATTCAATTGTCTTAAAAAGTGATGAATGTCAAAATGTCAGATAAGACAGAAAAGCAAAAGGATCTATTATTACATACTGTTTCCTGAAGACAACAGACCAATGTGCTCTTGTCAACACTAAAGGTCAGTACAACAGTGGGCATCATTTAAAAGGTTATTGGAAACAAATAAAAAACATGATTCCTTTTTGGTTTTACAGGGATATGTCAGTGGATGATGGTAAAAGGAAGTGTATAATTATTGTGACAAAAATTCACAGCAGTTGCTTTTATATATTCTTTCTTTAAAAACGATTTCTTCTCCTATTAAACTACCATTTTACTTACTTTCAAATAAAATGAACAGGAATGAACATTTACAAAGAAAATTAAACCCTTTTGATCTAGTATGGTCAGTGGTCAGATTGTGTAAGTGGGGAATTAGCCTGCAATCATTGGTATAATGATATTGCTTTATAATGAAAATCTGCCCTGGTTAGCTCTATTCAATACACTTAAAAATCCTTTAGAAATTAAGATGCACCTATCTCTTAGATAATGATATGTTAAAACATATCTTGTTATTGCATTTACAAATGCTAATATAGAAGAATAAAAATGTCTCCCATTGATTTTCCTTAAAGAATACACTGTTTAAAAAAATTATTGGACTTTCAATCTATTCCTTCAAAACTTTTACAGTTATTTTCCACTATAGGTTTTCTTCATACTCACTCATAAAAACTGAATATAGATAAATGACAGTTGTTCACAGTCAGAGGTAGTTGTCTGGTCGTTTTTGTAATATTCTAAGTAACAACAGTAATAAAAAAAATATACAAAACTTTGTTGTAAAAAAAAGAGTACCCATGTCTTAAAGAGTCATGCAGAAATAATAATTCCTCATCCTAAAATGTCCTTTATCGGTTCCTTAAAGGAATTGTGACTTATTAGTCACAAAAAAGAAACTATGTAAGCAAGAATATTTTCCTATGCCTACATCTATTGTGTTTTTATTGTTAAAATAAAACTCATCGTTTAATACTTTATTTTATATACTTTGGATAAAGAAATTGATAGGGAAGGGGGAAGAGAGAAAGAGGGGGGAGAGAGATCTGCAACACTTCCTTGCCACTCCCAAGCTTCCCTTTGCAGGTGGGGACTAGGGTCTTGAACAGGGTCCCTTGTGCATTGTGACATATGCTCTCTAGGATGTGTCACTGCCAAAATTTGTCATGTAGATCATTATTTCTCCAGTAAAGTGATTTGGAAAAAAAACTATTTTATATGTGATATATTATAAAATCTTATTTTCTTTTAAATAATCAAGGCAGCTGGAGTGGTGACTCATGCATGGTAGAGCACAGGACTTGCATGTGTGAGTCTCTGAGTTTGTTTCCCAGTACTGTCTATACTGGAGCAGTGACTTTGGTCTAGCTCATGAAATGGTTATAATTAAATAAATAAATATTTAGGATATATTTCCAGAAAATAAATATATAGATATATCTTCTTCAAGTCCCTAAAGATTTATTCATGACAAGCGGTTAACTGATCCATTACTCAGTGTAAGGAATGCATTAAAAAGAAATCAGGTGACTAGCTGTCACAGGTCATCAGTGGCCATTCTATTGTATTTATTTATTTTCGTCATCACTAGGTCGTCACTATTCTGGAATGGCAATTTCAGATATAAAGAAGGGCCTGGTTGGGGTGTACCTGCCTGAGCGCACATGTTACAATGCGCAAAGACTCAGGTTCAAGCCCCCAACCCTCACCTGAAGAGGAAAAGCTTTGTGAGTGGTGAAGTTGTGTAGCAGGTGTCTGTCTCTCTTCCTCTCCATCACTCCCTTCCCTATCGGATTTATGGCTGGCTCTATCTAATAAATAAAATAGAGATAATACTAAAAATATATAAATAAATAAATATATTTAAAAAAACAGATAGACACAAGAGGCAGGAAAAAAAAAGAGTGAAAGAGACCACAGCATGAAACATTATCCACTGTGATGGAGGCTGGACTCAACCTTGGGGCACACACAGGGTAAAGTCTCACATTGTCCAGTGAGCTTTCTTGTCAGCCTTAGGCATTTTACTTTATATAGAAGACTATTAGTCTTCATATCTTTAGGTAGAGTTTGATAAGTTATCTTTCAGTATAGTGAACCTCTTACTAAAATAACTTTTGAGTATTCATGAAATTGCTAAATCAAATGATATGTGCAAATTAGATTTTTGATAAACTCTTCACAAAAATGTACATATTATGCTAATTAATACTTCCAATGTCTTCCACTTAATATTATTCCTGTTTGTAGGAGTATTTACATATTTTAATAAATATTTAAGAACTTTTATACATGTAAGATACACACACACACACACACATACATATGAAAAGACCTTACTGCAATCAAACACAATTAGATCTTACTATTTCTAGAGACAGGTGTAAAAAAAAAAATATATATATATATATACATGTATACATGTGCAAGGACCGGCGTAAGGATCCTGGTTCTAGACCTCGGCTCCCCACCTGCAGGGGAGTCGCTTCACAGGCAATGAAACAGGTCTGCATGTCTCTATCTTTCTCTCCTCGTCTTCCCCTCCTCTCTCCATTTCTCTCTGTCCTATCCAACAGCAACAACATAAATAACAACTACAACAATTAAAAAAAAAACCAACAGGGGCAACAAAAGGGAATATATATACACACACACACATAAATACAAAAGGCAAATGGATAGACTTGTCTTAAAAGCTCCCTAAGGAATTATGTTAAGTGAAAAACAAAGATGAGTATGGGATGATCCCACTCATCAACAGAAGTTGACTAAGAAGATCTGAAAGGGAAACTAAAAGCAGGACCTGACCAAATTGTAAGTAGGGTACCAAAGTAAAAACCCTGTGGTGAGGGGTAGACATGCAGCTTCCTGGGACAGTGGGGGGTGGGAGTGGGTGGGAGGGATGGGTCACAGTCTTTTGGTGGTGGGAATGGTGTTTATGTACACTCCTAGCAAAATGCAGACATATAAATCACTAGTTAATTAATATGAGGGGGGAAAATCAATTGTATGTCTCAAAGTTTTTCAAAACACAAACTGAATCTTTTTAATATATAGGCTGTGTATTTGATATGCGGACTCTCTCAAAAGCCTAGACCAAGTAGATTAGAAGCATCCAATACCACAGCTATATACAAGACACTGGATACTGTACAGCAAACCATAACAAAAGGACTTTTCAAATTTAACCCAATTACCAAATAATGTGATGATAACATTAACTATCGATTGTCTTTTTGAACCCTAAGACAGCAGGAATCTCACATCTCCACTATAGAGCCTCTACTTCCCCCAGTCCTGGAACCCTTGGATAGGGCCCACTTTCCCGTATGCCTCTCCCAATCCATATCAAATAATATTGCATCTGCCGATCACAACCTAATCAACGCAAGGATTGCCACCTCAACATGCTTCACCTCAGACGGTGTCCAGAGACTTCACGTGTGGAATGACAACCCTTCAGCTTCATTACTCGGGTGAGAACTTTCCTTTTATAGTACACTCTAATTTCATCTCAGGTGGGTCACTTTCTAACCAAGTCCCAAAACCTAGATATACACCAGTTTCTGTGAGAGAGAGCATATGTTCACACATATCCATAAACTACTGCAAAATATATACCTGAAAGCAGAGTTTGCAGTGAGTACCTCCCTAACACTAGAGTTTGCAGTGAGTACCTCCCTAACACTTCCTCTCCACTATTCCAAGCTTTGGGTCCATGATTGCTCAACAATTTGTTTGGCTTCGTATGTTAACTCTCTTTTCAGTCACCAGGTTCCAGATGCCACCAGGATGCTGGCCAGGCTTCCCTGGATTGAAGACCCCACCAATGTGTCCTGGAGCTCAGCTTCCCCAGAGACCCACCCTACTAGGGAAAGAGAGAGGCAGACTGGGATTATGGACTGACCAGTCAACGCCCATGTTCAGCGGGGAAGCAATTACAGAAGCCAGACCTTCTACCTTCTGCAACCCTCAATGAACCTGGGTCCATGATCCCAGAGAGATAGAGAATGGGAAAGCTATCATGGGAGGGGGTGGGTTATGGAGATTGGGTGGTGGGAATTGTGTGGAGTTGTACCCCTCCTACCCTATGGTTTTGTTAATTAATCCTTTCTTAAATAAATAAAAAAAAGCTTCCTAAGGTAAGTATATTGATTCAATATATTTAGCAATCACTTCATTACATATAGAATAGGCAGGGGAATAATTTCCTTCGATCATTCATAATAAAGGAAAATGTAAGTTCTGACCACTGGACCACTGTTACTACTCACTGTGATGATAAATTTTGTCATGTTAAGACTTGAGACTGATGCTGGGAGTGACTAGTTCCTAAACTTAAAGCTGAGGCCACAAGATTGAGACAAATTATGAGCCAAATCATGACGGTCATTGGTCATTTAATTGATCCATTGCACAAAGATTAGGCTCACATACTTCCTATCTTCCACATCATTTAATCGGCCTTAGAGTGGCTTTTCTGTTACCTGAAGTTTATGTATTGGGAGTGGATGGAAACAAAATTAAGAAAAGAAACAAAAACTGGATTTTACACATATCTCCAGTTGAGACAATTCTTTATAATTTATGATACGAATGATAATCACTGGATTTGTGAAAGGTGACCCTACCAATGTGCATTCTAAATCTCTAGAAGTTAAATTATCATAGGGGATCTCAAAACTAATTTAATTGCAGAAATGTTTAAATCCTCAGCAGTTTCATTTGATGAGACATTTATTCTGGGGAACAGAAAAGCATTTGGAAAAATGCTCTGGAATCTCTTAACTGTTAAAAGTATGTCTGACTATGCTTAAAGTTTTTATTTTTCTAATTGACTAGACATCATAAATCTAGAATCTCTATTTTGAATGGGAATTCAATGAAGGTCAGGTTGAGGTTCCTTGTTTGTTCCTGGAATAGGACTTAAAAAAAATCATCTATGCATCTCTCTAGCAGTTGAGAATTCATATATCATTTTCTAAAAGTGTACTGTTCATTTTATTAAGAAAATGTTAATGTTCTTAATAGAACTCAATATAACAAGTAGCATTTAGAATGTTATACTGGGAAAATGAACTCTGGCCTTAATTATTTGAAAAATATTTTTGTACGTAAATCTTTCTTTGCCTTTGAGATATTATTAGCTTTGTTTGAGCCTAGGAATAGAAAAAAAAGGAAAATAAAACATTATTTGTTTAACATGTTGAGAGAGTAAGAGGCTATAATGAATCACTGTTTTCCTGAGCTTTTACAGTATGTTATGTGTTTAAAACAAGCAACCAGTCTAGGAATGGTGACACTATTGTACCTATTGATATAATCATTAATTCAACAAGCACATGCAAAACATTAATGTAGAACCTATGTCATCAAAAGGTACATTATTCTCATCTTTCACTCAACCAATATTTGCTACTAGTAGTCTTAAGAGTAATATTATGGCTCATAATATTTAAATAGCTCTGGTATTTTTAATTTTAAATAAATGGATGTTATTCAAGCATTTTATTAAAAGAAGATACCTATCATTTCCTTACAATACAGCTACCTGGTCAAACTAATAAATATTTAATGTGATAAACTTATGTTTAGGTTTTAAATATTAACTCACATTTCCTTTTGTTGATATGCTTCTAAATTCTGCTTCTAAGACCCCTTCTATTTCATTGGTTTAATCCCCCCTGCTTAACACTGTATTCTATTTACATAACCACTGTTAACTAAGCACCACCCTGCCTCCAGGGCATTGGTTCAATCTTCACTGTTTTGCATGCTTTTTCCTTCTCCCCATCCCCTATCCTATGTACATCCTCTTCAGACCTGACTCTTCCACCTCAGGATATACAAGGACAAGATTGTGATTAGAGATAGCTTAGATTGCGCTGAGTTCCACATGAATAAAGACTGAACTGTGTGCCACTCAGCCTTGAGTCCCTGGTTGTCTCTCTCTCCTGCCCAAGAAGCTAGCCCTACATCCTTTGTCCAAAACAAGAATTTTCTTTTTTTATATTCATTTTTATTTTTTAAATTTATTTTCCCTTTTGTTGCTCTTGTTGATTTTTATTGTTGTTGTAGTTATTGTTGTTGTTATAGATGCCGTCATTGTTAGATAGGACAGAGAGAAATGGAGAGAGGAATGGAAGACAGAGATGCAGAAAGACAGATACCTGCAGGTGAGAAGCCAGGGGCTGGAACCAGGATCCTTATGCTGGTTGCGCCACGTGTGCTTAACCCACTAAGCTACTGCCCGACCCCAACAAGAAATTTCTTTTAGTATCTGCATTCATCAAGCGTCTGAGTGTTGACAACATCATATAGTATGGCACAACTTTCTTCAAGAATAAAAAAAAATGTATTCTTATACTCATGGATGGTTTCCCTTTGCCAAGAGTTACAAAAGGTTTTAAAATAAGTTTTATAATTGACTTGATAATTAATTCTTAATTTTACTTAAATTTTAATTGTTAGTGACTTAAAAGAATTGAATAGTGTTGCACTGAGCTTAAGTTCATACAAGCTTTCACATAACTGAGTGTTCTGGGAAACAAAGGCATCATCTGCAGTATGCTGAAAATCAACCATGCTTCAATCACATCAGCAGGCAAGTAAAAAATTCCCGCAGGTGATGACAGCCAATGCAGATAGCAGCTTCTTCCTTCTGATGTTCTGCTGGGTGGTAGAGAAACAGATAGTAAAGGAGTTTAAGACAACATAAAGTTGGAGAGCATACAAAAGTGGTGGATCATGTTTAAAGGACAAGAAAATAAGCAGCTTTTAAAAGTTGTCATGTTTGTTATGCTCACATCTTGGACGAAGGGTGCAAGTCAATTTTATTAGGATTTTATATCTAATAGGCTAAATCTGGGCCCCACCAGCTGGGTTGTTAATGCAGGTCAAGGAATAATTAGCTGCATTTGTTTCTGTTTTAGAAAGCCTAAATGAGCTCTGAGTATGTTCAAGGCTACAAAAGAAACAAAGATTTCTTCACTGATGCAATAGGTTCTGACAAAAACATGAGAGCAGAGAGCAGAGGATTATTACAGTAAGATGCACTTATGAAAAAATAATGACGAGAGAACTGATATACTTGGAAAATTCAAATAAATGCCATAACTCTGTAATAAATGGATTATGATGGTAGGAAAAGTCCATGCTGGGTGATCCTACTCTAGTAAGCAGGCAGGTAAACAAAGAGGGCTATTCTGGGAGTCAGGTGGCAGCACATCAGGGTAAGCGCAGGTGGCGCAAAGTGCAAGGACGCTCAACAGTCCTGGTTTGAGTCCCCGGCTCCCCACCTGCAGGGGAGTTGCTTCACAGGCAGTGAAGGAAGTCTGTAGGTGTCTATCTTTCTCTCCCCCTCTCTGTCTTCCCTTCCACTCTCCATTTCTTTCTGTCTTATCTAACAATGACAACATCAAAAGCAACAACAATAAAACAAGGGCAACAAAAGGGAATAAATAAATATTTTATAAAATCTAACTAGAAATAGGGCAATTCAATCTAACCACCATCCAAAGATACCAATATTCTTTTTTCTTCTGTGGTACTTTCAGACAATGGTGCTTATAAATTTTATATCGCCAAGAGTTGTTGTGGAAAAGGAGAAATTGTACACTTAAATTTTAAAGAAATATGATCCTATGTTGTTTGCACATCTTTTAAAAACCTGCTCAAGTTGAACAGCTTTAGGGCACACATTATTTTAATCATTACTTCTAGGATATTACTCAAAATAAAATCATCTCTTATATATACATATGTGTGTGTCTCAGTGTGTACTTTCATATAATCAATAATTCTAGGTTGGTAAACTCCATGGAGACAAAAATAAATAAAAAAGATATTAATGCATTTAGGGTTGGTATTACCCTTTGCTCCCCAATCCACTTAAATGTTTTATATCAAATACAAATAATTTATAGGTACTAAATTTTCAACAATGCATAAAGCAAATACTTGAAAATACACTATACGATTGATATTTTATTTGAAAACGTAACTGTAGAAGTGGTTCCATAAAGTAATGTCCAATGTTTATAGGAAATGTTCTCTAAATTGCATAATACCATTTTTTTATTCATAGATTCATATACTGAGGAGTGAAACTACTTTGTAGTAACATGATAATAAACTTCATGAAAATTTTGAAATAATAGTCAGCCTTCACCTCATTGTAACTATCAAGAACAGCACTGATGAAGCCAACAGAAATTCTCAGACTGTCATGTTTTAAACAACTATGTTTTAAAGGTTCACATTCAGTCTTCAGTCTGAAAAGAAATCGCTTCAACAGTCTGCTCTCTCTAATCCATCTGAAACTCCATCAACTTCCCTTTGAAAATGATATTTATCCCTATAGATCTGGGCTCGCATTCTGTGGTCATGAGTAGGAACATTTCAAGCTGCCCCAATTTCAGGATCCATCTTCCTCAGATGTAAGATAGAGTATGTTGTCCAGCCTCCCTTCAGAAGACGGAACATTCTCTACCATTGTTGATCCACATTGAGAGCAAGGATCTATGGGGGCCCACAAAGGGTTCTATTGTGTTTTTTCTGTGGAGATTACCAGTAACAACGAAGAGATGGATCTATTTGAGGTCTAGACCCGTCATGTCTGTTTGGGAATCTCAGGACTCCCTGACTAGGGCCCCAGCTGATGGGCTGGCCTGATAGTGACTAAAGAGTCAGTTGTTAAAGTATGCCAGTTCTTGCCCTTAATCAGCTTTTTTAGTCCTTACTTTGATAAGGTTAGCTTTGGAGTGACTGAGAGAAGTGTATTAGGAAATAGATGAGGAGGGTATAAGTCTAAATAGAAACTATCTCTTTTTAAAAAATATTTATTTATTTATTTATTCCCTTTTGTTGTCCTTGTTTTATTGTTGTTGTTGTTATTGATGTTGTTGGGTAGGACAGAGAGAAATGGAGAGAGGAGGGGAAGACAGAGAGTGGGAGAGAAAGATAGACACCTGCAGACCTGCTTCACAGCTTGTGAAGCGATTCCACTGCAGGTGGGGAGCCAGGGGCTCCAACCAGGATCCTTCTGCTAGTCCTTGCACTTTGTGCCACGTGCACTTAACCCACTACACTACCGCCAGACTCCCTAAGTAGAAACTATTTCATTGGGCACTTAATGGTGTCTTTTTAGGTCTTTCTACTTGCTTGCTGCATATATTGACTCACTGCAGACTATTGTGCACTTTTGCTTTCAGGTATATATTTTGCCCTTTTTTTTTTTTATGGTTAATGTGTACATATGCCCTATCTCATGGTGGGAACTGTGTGGAATTGTACGCTTCTTTCCCTATTTTTTTGTCAGTGTTTCCCTTTTATAAATAAAAATTTTTAAAAATGATATTTATGGGAGTCGGGGAGCAGCACAGCGGGTTAAGCGCACGTGGTGCAAAGCGCAAGGACTTGCGAAAGGATCCGGGTTCAAGCCCCCAGCTCCCCACCTGCAGGGGAGTCACTTAACAGGCGGTGAAGCAGGTCTGCAGGTGTCTGTCTTTCTCTCCCCCTCTCTTGTCTTCCCCTCCTCTCTCCATTTTTCTCTGTTCTATCTAACAATGACAACATCAATAACAACAACTACAACAATAAAAAGGGTAACAAAAGGGAAAATAAATATAAAATTTCCTAAATGATATTTATATAGTTATAAAAATGTACAAGTTGCTGGTATGCATAAAAGGGAAATGTCACTCAGAAAGTTGTCTTCAGGGGGCGAGGCGATAGTGCAGCGGGTTAAATCCACAGGCGCCTGGTTTAAGGATTCATTTGGAGTCTGGCTCCCCACCTGTAAGGAGTTCTTTTCACAAGTAGGTATCTATCTTTCTCTCCACCTCTCTGTCTTCCCCTCCTTTCTATATTTCTGTCTGTCCTATCGAACAACAACAACAGCAATAACAACAATAACAACGATAAACAATAAGGGCAACAAAAGGAAAAAAAAGAATAACCTCCCAGAGCAGGAGCAGTGGATTCATGGTGCAGGCACCGAGCCCCAGCAATAACCTTGAAGGCAAAAAAAAATGTTGTCTTCAATCTTTCATTGCAACAAACTCTAAAGGGAGTATTATATAACAATATCATAGATATAAGCATAAGTTTATCAATAATAAATTCTAAAGTTTGTTTTAAAATATTTTAAAAGATCCTATAAGGTATCTGTACAAAATATTTTTGAGTGCCCACTATTAACTAGTTTTTGACATGGGAACAAAAGAACAGCATACATAAAAGCCTTATGGAAATGGATTCATTTTTCAAATTTCCAATTTTCTGTGAAGAGGGCATAATCCCTACATTGCTTAACATGCTCCTAAAAAGAAAATTTAATAGATTTTACATAGAAAAGAAATCATAGAAAACAAACTGTTAAGCCAATATCCTAGTCAGGAGATAGCACATTTGGTTGAATGAACACTCTATCTTGTACTAGGAACCTAAATTCTAGACACTATTACCATATGGGAGCACCTATCGGAAAGAAACTTTACAAGGAATGGAGCATTGCTATGGTACCTCTCCTTCACTCTATATCTTTTACCTGTCTCCTACCCTTTACCCTAAAAAACAGAGTACTCTGAGAACAAAATCATTATGCAGACTCAGGAACTCATTGATAATCCTGGTGGTAAATAAATAAAATAAAAAATAATGCTCTAAAGTTTTCTTTTCCAGAAAATGTGTTATTGTGATTTAAGGTTACAAATAAATTTAAAGTTTTCTAATTAAAAATCTACATTCTATTTGATGACACACTATTTTGATGAAAAATAAATTTATCCCATGTCCTAATTTGGTTTACTAATATTTTTTTTCTTGTGGAAGAACACTTTCTGGATTGCATATACCATAGTGTTTCAAACTGTACACATTGCCTTAAAGGAATGAGCAGAGAGTAACAGCACACCAGTGTGATTTAGAAAATGCACTACATTTGGAAGATGTTGCTCTGCAACACAGACCCACAGACATTTTTACATATGAAAAAGATACAATGTTTTCCCTGAGGATTGTAATGGCTATTAAATAAAATCTGTACAGAGCCGAATACTTGAGACAATCAAAACAGGTAACTAAAAAAAAAACCCAAAAAACAGTGGAGTGTCTCTGTGTTTTAATGGAACTTATAGCTCCAATATTCTATTAAGGAAAATATTCCACTGCCATTTAATCCATTCAAAAATTTCAGAATATGAGTTTATTTAAAGATAGTCTTTGCAGATGTATTCAGTTAAATAATCTTAAGATAAACTTTTCTGGAAGAACAGAGAGAAAAACACAAAAAAACGTTTAAAGGAGCAAAGATTGGAGTTCATTTGCCACGATGTAAGGAAATTCAAGGAACCACCAGAAACAGTGAGGTGCAAAGGAATTCTAGTCATCACAGGTAGTTTGACCCTATCAGTACATAGATGTTTGGATTCCTAGTCCCTAAAACTCTGGTAGAATAATAAATTTACACCATATTCAGTGAAAACTATGTTATGGAAGTCCTAGAAGCAAGTGCAATATGTACTCTTAGTGTTCTCAAGTAAATGACTCAACATTTCTGTGTTTCATTTAATCCCTTGTAAAGTCTTCTAATACCTAATTTAATATTTACCTTATACATGATATGGGGTTATCCCTGTGAAATATTTATAGCAATACTTTGCAGCACACAGACTAAATAATTGTTAGTGACTATAACGATTGTAAAAATACCACATAGTTAAAAAGTAAAAAAAAATAAAATATTTATTTTTTAAAGTATTACCTCCTAATTGGCACTTTGTATTTTAATTATCTGTAATAATTAAATCTCTAAGATATTTAATGTTGCTATATTGTAATATTTAAATTGCCAGTCTTTACTCAAAATGCAAGAATCTATACTTTATAGAAAAATCCCAGCTGTCCTTATAGTTGCACACTTCATTTTTATTAGAATATGTTCAAATGCTTTTTTATCTTAATTTCTTCATTCTTTGAATGTGGCTTCCCCTTCTTTCTTGTACACATGATTGATCCAATACTCTGGCTTTAAAATGGTACTCACACTTCAATATAATTCTCAAGATTGTTTTAAAGGAAATAATAGAGTAAATGACAAAAATGAACTACCCTTTGCAGTACAATTTATCATGGAGTGTTGCACATCATTATCTGAAAACATGCAGTGAAGTAATCACTTGGAGTAGTGATAACACATAATTGTATGCTAGTCATAAATTATAAGTGAATGGCAGCTTCTGCTAATGAGTGCCAAATAGCAATGCAGGCACTGTAGTGATTACAGAAGATGTGGTTATGAATGCATTTATTATGGGTGTATTACAAAGCTTTTCAAATTAGAAGTGGCAGGTATATAAATAGACACCATGCTGAAAGACCTATGTCTATAAAGCAAAAGAAAGCTATAGAAAATCCACCATCCCTGTACCAATATGTGACAGAGTGATGCATCCTAATTACATAGAGGTATGGTATTTATACATTTATTTTATGCATATATGCATTCACAGAGAGAGATAACACGTGTATACAAGTGCATATAGATCATATAGAAAGACAGATGTAGGAGAAAAGACATGGAAGAAAAACAGAGCCTGAAAACTAAGTAAACCCCTGTATTTATTGTTCCTTTCTTCACAAATACTTTTTTTCAAATTAAATTCATTTTATATCACTTTAGGAAGAACGTGGTCACACCCAGTTTCAGCTATATTATCCCCCCTTCTTTTTTGCTCTTAAATTTTATTTGTGCTGTTTTCCCTGTGTGAAAGAGTCCACTCTCTACTGGCTGGCAGTACTTTTAGTTGTATTTTTAGATGAGATTTCACGATCCTACAAAAGAGCTACATTTCTCCCTGCCCTTTAAATACTGTATATTCAGAAGTTCCTATTTATGCTTAAGATGCTATGAAATTTCTATTTATTTTGATGCACTAGAATGTGAAGTTAATTTATTTGGTACAACTGAGTACAAATGGTTTCAGTAATAACATTTCCTTCCCAGTTTTCTCTTTAAGATATATTGTATATGCTACTGTATTGTTACCTTTTGGTTAGAAAATGGAAGCAATACACACATTTTAAATTGAAAGGCAAAATAATGGTGTGTTTTCCCAAATCTCACTTTATGATTTATTTCAACTTTCTCTTATAGAAATTTACGGAGTTGGGAAGCCTCCACACTATCATAACAAAGATTGAAATGCTGAACAGATTGAAAAAAACAACTCTTTTTTGGAACTGGAGTAGATGTGAGAACACAGGGCAGATCGCTGCTGTCAAAAGCATAGAGACAGGCAGGAAAATAGTAAAAGTCACAGTTTATCAGAATAGAAATTCAGAGCTGGTAACCACTGGGAAAATCAGGCGTGATGATTTAAATCATGGTCATAGTGATACATTTCCAGAAGTTTGGTGTGAACAAGACTGAGAGACAAACATGTCAGGATCCCCCAAACATATAGAGATACCACTGCCTATACTTTAGTAAGTTTTACCTCCAGAGCCTAATCAAATCCTCATAATCATTTTGAAATAGAAAAAAAAAATACCGTGCTTCAAAATTTTGAAGAAAATAATTATGTTGAAATACAACAGAGCATTCTATTTCAATATATAGGTCTCAAAAAAAAAAAAACTATTTCACAAGAGCCGACTTTGTTTATGGTCTTGTCAGTGAAAAACTGACTTAGGGGAAAGGAAACACCAAACTATAGCCTCCACAAAATAAATAAATAAATAAATGGCAATTACCCAATGCTAGGCCAAACCAAGAGTCTATCTGAAAGAAGATAAGTATTCAACTCCATGACACATTAAATTTCTCACTGAAAGGAGTGAGTTAAAACACCTGTGAAGTTACAGTCCAGCAGGTTAGGCTCACTGAAAGACAGCTATTTGGCTATCAAGAAAAAAAAAATCACAAGGACTGTTTGAAGACATAGACCGTGTACCAAATTTAGATATGGTATAAGACAGAACTAGCAGATATAAATTTTAAAGCAATAATAATGAATTTGCTGAGAGTTCTAGTGGATAATATAGGCTGCATGGCAGGATGTACAGACAATATGAGCAGAGAAATGAAGGTACTAATATCCCAACATAAGAATTCTAGTGTTTTTCTTTAAATTTAATTTTTTAGAATATTTTTTGGTATTGTCTTCATTTATTTAGTACATAGAGACAGCCAGACATTGGAAGGGTATGGGGTGATAGAGAGGGAGCGAGACAGGAGACAGAGAGACACCTGCAGCCCTGTTATCTGTCTTGAAGAATATCCCACATGAGCTTATGAAGAATGTGTACTCAGTTCTTTTGGGGTGAAGTTAGTCCATAGATGACAGTATACCCATTTGATTAATGGTGCTGTGATTTCAACTATGTCTTTACTGATTTTCTGCCTGCTGGATCTGTCTGTTTCTAAGCAAAGGATGTTACAGCCCCCGATTACAATAGTGGACTAATCTGCTCACTGTTCTCTCAGTTTAGTATCATGTAGCTTGCCATTCTTTTGTTAGGAATATCCATATTAGAAGTTGCTCTGTCTTTTTACAGAATTAACGCTTTTATTAATAGTGTAATATAATTAAAATAACAAAGAAATGTCACCTCATATCTGTAAGTATGGTTCACATTAATAAACCAGGAGATGACAAGTGTTGGAGAGGTTATGGAGAAAAAGGACCACTGTTACACTGTTGGTGGGTATGTAAAAAGGTGTGCCCCTTCTGGAAAGTTATATAGAAAGTCAGTCCTCCCTCAGATCAAATCGATGGGTTTACAGTCAACAATGTTTATACACTTTTCCCATATTTGGGATATACTCTTTTCCCTTCCCTGATCCAGCTTCATAGTCCCTTTTCTAGCCATGACATCATCTCCCCAGACAATAAATTGGATCCACATGCATATCAGATGCCCGGCTCAGGTAAAAACTAATAAAGTCATGGACCCTTTGGTATATATCAAAAATAGACCTAGTATCTATTCCCAAAACAAAGACCCCAAAACTTCACCTGCAGTATTCCAGCCTCTAGTTTCATGATTAATCAACGATTTGTCTGGTTTTATATGCTAACTCTTTTTCAGCCACCAGGTTCCAGATGCTACCATGATGCCAACCAGACTTCCCTGGACAGATGACCCAACTAGTGTGTCCTGGAGCTCCACTTCCTCAGAGCCCTGCCCCACTAAGGAAAAGAGAAAGACAGGCTGGGAGTATGGATGACCTGTCAACGCCCATGTTCAGTGGGGAAGTAACTACAAAATCCAGATCTTCTGCACCCTACCCCACAATGACCTTGGTTCCATACTCCCAGAGGGTTAAAGAAGAAGAAAGCTATCAGGGAAGGGGATGAGATATGGAGCTCTGGTGGTGGGAATTGTACCCCTCTTATTTCATGCTCTTGTCAGTGTTTCCATTTTATAAATAAATTAATTTTAAAAACAAGAAATACAAATCACCAATGTGATAGGAATTCACAATTTATCAAAATATTTAAGTACAACTTGATAATGTTATTTAAAAGGGGCTCAAAATACATATAAATTTTGCTCTTCTAAAAAATTAAAGTTAGTCCTCAGAAAATAAAAATAGAGCTACCTTATGGTCCAGTAATACTATTATTATGCATATATTCAAATGATATGAAAACACTAATTCAAAGGGATATGTGTACCCCTGTGTTTATGGCTACATTATTCACAATAGTTAATTAGAGGGCATGACCTAAATGCCTATCTACAGATGACTGGATAAAGAAGTTATAGGATATATATTTAATGAAGCTGAATCCGTGAAACTCCAGCAATGAACAAAACTTCACACAAGAGTTGAGTAGGCTTATGCTTATGAGAGCAAATGAATCAAAAATAATATTCCTAAACAGCATCAATTCAAGCTAAATTCAATGGTAAATTCTATCAAATATTTAAGAAAAATTATAGCAATTCTCTACAATTTCTTAACTCCTTCCATATGGCATTAACGCAGTTCTAAAAATCAGGTAATGGTATAGCAAAAGAAATCAAGAGCCAAGTGGTGGTGCACCTGGTTGATCTCACATGTTACAATGTTCAAGGACCTGAGTTCAAGCCTCCAGTCCAAAGATATAGGAAGGAAGCTTCACAAGTGGTGAAGCAGGGCTGAAGGTGTCTTTCTGTCTCTTTCTCTCTATATATCATCCCCCCTCAATTTCTCTCTGTCTTGTCCAGTAATAAATAAAATAAAATTTGAAAAAGGAAATCTATAAGGCAGTATCTTTCATGAATATAAATGTAATATCTTCAGAAAAGTGTGATTAGATTTAGTCAAACAATGTATATAGGAATTAATATATCAAGGCCAAATAAGATTTATTCCAATTATAGGCCACATCAGTATTCATAATTAATGTGATCAATTTATCAACACGTTAAAAAGTGTGTGTGTGTGGGGGGACACATGACCACATCAATGGATACAGTAAAGGCATTTGATAAAATGTGACATGTTTACATAATGAATATCTTTCGGAAAAGATAAGTAGTGGCAAAATTTCTTAATTTGACAAATAAGTACATATCTGACTTCTCTGGGCAGATGACCTCACCACTGTACCTCCCAAAAGCCTACCCCACTAGGGAAAGATAAAAATAGGCTGGGAGTATGGATCGACTTGCTAACAGCAGAGAAGCAATTATAGTATGTAGAACTCCCATCTTCTCCAACCAATAAAGGATTTTGGTCCAGGTATGGTGCACCTGATTGAAAACACTTGTTACAGTGAGCAAGGACCCAGGTTCGAGTCCCCAGTCCCCAGCCGCAGGGGGAAAGCTTGACAAGTGGTGAAGCAGTGTTACATGTGTCTTTCAGTCTCTCTCTCTCTACCGTCTTTCTTGATTTCTGGCTGTCTCTATCCAATACATTAATAATGAAAAAAATTAAAGAAATTTGGTCCATACTCCCAGAGGGGGAGAAATGTTTGGGGAAGATGGCCAGAGGACTCTGAACTCCAATTCCATCAGGACCCAGACAGAGAAGAGGAAAAAGGAAGGACATTCAGAAGTAGTAACAGATGTACGTGTGACTTAGAAAGAGAAGGCAGAACCACAGAAAAAACTGACAAATATATATACTTATAGATATAGAAATAACAGTTAACCTATATTGTGACCTTGGGAGAACTATTGCAGTTTCTAATGGAGGGGATGGGACACAGTGTTCTGGTGGTGGTAATGATTTGGAAATGTATCCCTATTATCTCATAATTTTGTAATGTGTGTGCTCAACCAGGTACGCCATCGCCTGGCCCCCTATCTCATAATTTTGTAAGTCAATATTAAATCACTAATTTTTTTAAGCCCTACTATAAAACTCATACTTTTAGTGAGAAATTTAAAGATTTTTCACTTAAGGTCAGGCAAAAAAAAAAATACAAGGTTGCTCCATTTCAACATTAATTAAATTTACATTTAACCGGAAATCCTAGTTAATGAGGTAGAACAGAAAAAGAAAATAAAAGACATGTAGACTGGGAAAGGAGAATTACAGTAACGCTGCAGAATACAAGATCAATATGTCTATCACCTGGGGCTGGGCAGCAGTGCATAAGGTTGTGTGCATACTTTATCATGCTCAAGGTTCTGGATTCTATAGTCCTGGTTCAAGTCCCTGGTCCCCACCTGTAACGGGGAGGCTTTACAAGCTGTGATGTAACTCTTAAACAAACAAACAAACAAACACATATTATTTTATTTTGCTAGACTAGAGAGGCTGAGAGGTAGATAGAAGACCAGAGAGACTGAGATGGGGTAGATAGAGAGGGAAAGAGACAGATACCTGCAGCTCTGCTTTACTGCTTATGAAGTGTTCCCCGTGCAGGTGGGGACCAGGGATTTGAACTTGGGTACTTGTACATGCAGATGCAGCTCTCTATCTTCTTTCATTTCTCTGTGTTCTATCCAATAAAAATACAGGGGAAAGAATGACCACTAGGAGTAGTGGATTAATCACTTGGCCACAGCAGTAACTTGGTGGTAATTAAGAAAAAAAATTCAACTGCCTAAATAAAATTTGAAATGAAAAGCACTGAGCTACTGATAAGTATTTCAATAAAGTAAATAGATGAAAACCTAACAAAACTTTTGTCACAAATTAACTGATCATACATGTGTAGGTTTATTTCTGGGTTTATTATTCTAGTTTTATTATTCCATTGATAGTCTATCTTTATTTGAAAACTACACTACTTATTTTATGCTATTTTGCTTACTACGATTCTATGGTTTATTCTGAAATAAGGGAATGTCCTACCTCCAGATTTGTTCTTTTTCATGATTGTTTTAGTAATGCAGGATTTTTTGTTTTTATAAAAATTTTAGGACTGTTTGTTCTATTTCATAAAAATGTGAAAATTTTCCAACAATGACAGCAACAATAATAACTACAACAATAAAACAACAAGGGCAACAAAAGGGAATAAATAAATAAAATAAATATTTAAAAAAATTATTTTAAAAATGTGAAAATTTTATAGGGATTTCTTTGATAGATTTGAATAATGTGGACATTGTGACACAATTAATCACATCAATTTGTAAATACAAAACATCTTTGCATTTATTTATACCCTATTCAATATATGTCAATATCTTATAATTTAATGGCATAGGTCTTTCATATCCTTGATTCAATTAGGTTTTTTTTTAATTGCATTTTATTTTTTATAAGATCTCTAAAGGGAGTGACTATATCTCATCATCTTTGCATATTTTATTTTTCAACAGAGTATCTTGAGTTATAAACATTCTATAAGTATTCGTAAAACAAAAGTACATATGCTAAACCAGAATTTTGTCAAAATTGAATGTTTATGAAGTAGAAATATGTATTATATCTGCACTTTTCAACTTATTGAGTTAATGTACAAATATCTAGTTAATGATAGTTAAATTTCTAATTACAAAACTAAGTGTGGGATAATTGTGTTAAATCGGTGCCATATATATATATACATCTACACACACACACATATATATTATGGCTTAGTGCCTGCACTATGAATCCACTGCTCCTGGAGGCCATTTTTCCCCCTTTTGTTGCCATTGTTGTTGTAGTTATTATTATTGTTGTTGATGTTGTTCATTGTTGGATAGGACAGAGAGAAATGGAGAGAGGAGGCGAATACAGAGGGAGAGAGAATGACAGACACTGATAAGAGAACTAGACAAAGGGAAAAGTATCACTGCATCAGATTAGTGATTTACTTAATACCTTATTTACCTAATATAAGCAATGTATACTGCTTATCTTGCTCTGAAATCAGTCTTGTCAGTACAGTTGCTTCACTGGTTTCAATGGTTATAATGACTACATTTCAGTGATATAGACACCAAAGAAAAGAATTTTAAATAACCAAAACAAAATCTGGCCTCCAACGCCTTGTTCATATACTAATTCCTAGAAGCTGGTAAGTTATTTTATTTCAGAAAAAAAAAAAATTCCATGTTGCTAGAATTTAGAACCCTTTTATGTGAAGAGATAATTTAGGTGGTTCCTAAATCTAGTAAGTGTATTTATTTCACACAAAGGAGCACTGATAGATGAGGAGAAGGCTTTGTGACAAGAGAGACAGAAATAAGAGTGATGATTCTATGAAACCAGAGATGTTTACAACTACCAACACTAGATGAGGCAAGGAATAGATATTTCCCTTAGAGACCTGAGAAGAAGTAGCACCCTGCTACACCTTGATTTTGAACTTTTGGCCTCCAAGCTGTGGGAGAATATATTTCCCTTGCTTCAAGTCATCAAGTATGAAAGCTTATACAGATTTCTAATTTTAATACAGGCACCACTGAAAAATTTCATCTAACATGCAGAAAAGAAAGGTCAAAAATATTATTTAAAACACTTATCGGTAAGCAATGTTGAAAATTACTTGGGAATAAAAAGAGAATGATTGATCACTCACCCCCCCATTACTTAGTAAAATTAATCACAGGAGATGATAAAAGTCGATGTCAAATTTGTGCTAAAATATGAATGAAATGAATTTCATCCTTATTCAGAGAGATATGCATAGAGCATAAGAAAAGGCTACTAGAAACTAAGAGAATGCCCTGAAGCCACTGCCTGCCTCCAGTCCTGATACCTAGCCTATAATTTCTGTGCCTGCACTGTTAAGGGATGATTTTATTTTCTCTCCATTTTACATTTTCTACCCTCCCTCCCTCCCTCCCTCCCTCCCTCCCTTCCTTCCTTCCTTCCTTCCTCCTTCCCTCCCTCCCTTCTCTCTTTTTCTTTTTCTTTCTTCCTTTCTAGTCCTTTGGCAACCATTATTATATTCATGTTATATTTCTATTTGATTCATTTAAAGCACAAATAATTTTTTACCAGAAAAATATTTTATTAAATGCATTAGAGGAAGTGCATTACTTAGCAAAAACGTCATCTACATTTACCTGGAGCTTTATCTTCTCACTGCAGATACATGTACCACTGCCTCAGTAATCCAGTCTAAAGGAAAGGGTCCACGAACTTTAACCACATTACCCCAGGATATAAAAGACTATTGATTCTAACATGCTGATTTTCTCTACAAAATTGCTCATAGCCTTTTGACATTAAGGAGACTTTGGATTTTTCTTTTTTCTTTTTTGCCTCCAGGGTTATTGCTGGGGCTCAGTGCCTGCACTATGAATCCACTGCTCCTGGAGGCCATTTTTCCCCTTTGTTGCCATTGTTGTTGTAGCCTTGTTGTGGTTACTATTGTTGTTTTTGATGTCGTTAGTTGTTGGATAGGTCAGAGAGAAATGGAGAGAGGAAGGGAATACAGAGGGAGAGAGAATGATAGACACCTGCAGACCTGCTTCACCGCCTGTGAAGCGACTCCTCTGCAGTTGGGGAGCTGGGGGCTCGAACCAAATCTTTATGCTGGTCCTTGCACTTTGCACCATGTGCGCTTAAGCCACTGTGCTACCGCCAGACCCCGGACTTTGGATTATTCTTAAAAAATATCATGTCAAGCAAAGTAAACTAAGCCTTAGTTAATAAAATATGTTCTTATCTAAGTAAAGTGGATAAAATAAAAGAAAGCATACTTCTATACTGTGAAGATAATTACATGAGTTCCTATATAGTTTTTATCCTATATCATTAAAATTTAAAGTGGGTTTTTTTCTTTTTATATTTTTTCTATGTCCCCTATTTCGTGACTTTTCTTTATAAAGTTATTTGTTTATTGAGATAAAGAAAAGAGACCATGACAGTACATGCAGTGCTGGGGACCAAAGCCAAGGTCTCAAGCATGCCAAGCATGGACTATACCTGCTGAACCACCAACCCAGTTATTGACAGACTAATTGAGTGAGTTGAGGCTTTTCTATACTGGATTTAAAAAAATTATTTATTTATTCCCTTTTGTTGACTTTGTTGTAGTTATTATTGCTGTTGTTATTGATGTCATTGTTGTTGGGTAGGACAGAGAGAAATGATATCAATGAATTTAACCATCTAATGTGTGGAAAGAAACCATTACTTCTTTCTTTCTTTTTTTTAATTTTTTTTTATTTAAGAAAGGATAAATTAACAAAACCATAGGGGAGAAGGGGTACAACTCCACACAATTCCCACCACTCAATCTCCATATCCCATCCCCTCTCCTGATAGCTTTCCCATTATCCCTCTGGGAGCATGGACCCAGGGTCGTGGGCTGCAGAAGGTGGATCACTTTCTAACAAAGTTCCAAAACCTAGATATACACCAGGTTCTGTGAGAGAGAGCATATGTTCACACGTATCCATAAACAAGTGCAAAATATATACCTGAAAGCAGAAATACACTAGAGTTTGCAGTGAGTACCTCCCCAACACTTCCTCTCCACTATTCCAACCTTTGCATCCATGATTGCCCAACAATTTGTTTGGCTTTGTATGTTAACTCTCTTTTCAGCCACCAGGTTCCAGATGCCATCAGGATGCCGGCCAGGCTTCCCTGGACTGAAAACCCCACCAATGTGTCCTGGAGCTCCGCTTCCCCAGAGGCCCACCCTACTAGGGAAAGTGAGAGGCAGACTGGGAGTATGAACCAACCAGTCAACGTCCATGTTCAGCGGGGAAGCAATTACAGAAGCCAGACCATCCACCTTCTGCAACCCACGACCCTGGGTCCATTATTTGATATGCAGACTCTCTTAAAAGCCTAGACCAAGTAGATCAGAGGCAACCAGTGGCACAGCTATTTACAAGATACTGGGTACTATACAGCAAACCCTAACAAAAGGATTTTTCAAAGTTAACCCAATTACCAAATAATGTGATGATAACATTAACTATCCATTGTGTTTTTGAACCCTAAAACAGCAGGAACCTCACATCTCCACTATAGAGCCTATATTTCTCCCAGTCCTGAAACCTTAGGATAGGGCCCACTTTCCTGCATGCCTCTCCCAATCCATATCAAATAATATTGCATCTGCCGATTGCAACCTAATCAATGCAACGATTGCCACCTCAACATGCTTCAGCTCAGACTGTGTCCAGAGACTTCAGGTGTGGAATGACAACCCTTCAGCTTCATTACCATTACTTATTTCTAGGTTTACCTGACTGCAGAGAATTTACTCCTATGAGTTTATCAGCAAGTACAATGTGTGCCTTATAATATGACTTTGGTATGCATGCTCCTAGCAAACTGAATTCTTGTTAGTATTCCTGTATTAGACTCCATATCACATTTACTCATTGGGACATTTTACATATGTCAGACTTGATGCAAAAACAAGAATGAACTAATCTAAAACTTCCAAAAGGAAACTTCCTGTTTTCATAAATTTTATTTTGCTCTTTCATCACTTCAAGAACCCCCTACAACCATATCATAACCTTTAAAACAGGACATTCCATGAAAAAGTATTTCATTGATGAAGTGTAGATCCGTTAGCCTACATGATGTGTACATGAAGCAAGAGATATAGCAGTAATAATGCAAGTGCCTTTGAAATATCAATGCCATTGTATCATTTGATAGCTTACTGGAATATTTCCTATAAATATGCAATATTTGAATGCATTATCCAGTCAGAAGGTTTCCATTCCATTTATTTTTAACACCTGATAATCTGATTGAGGGAGACTAGCTGGTTGGTGTAAGAAATAACTGCTATGAATTCTTTCAGTGATTGCAAATATAGTCACTGACCTCTCAGTATTTGTGATACAATTTAGTTTCTTCTTTTTTAAGTTACTTTTGAAAAAGTACTCCTGAGTTTTTAAGTAAAACTGTATTGTGCAAACTTCCTTTAGAACATTTAGTCTCTGCACCAGGGATTTTGGCCAAGAAACCTTTCTTTCCAAGCACTTTAGTTTTATTGCCTCTGAAAGCAACAGATGTATTTTACCAAAAAGTAACTCTTTTTGCCTGGATTTTAAAGACTGAAAGTATTAAAACTGCTATTTGCTATTGTTGATGTGTATTTGTTGGCTATTAGAAATCTAGGCACCGGGAGGGTTAAGCACATGTGGCACAAAGCGCAAGGAGGGCGTAAGGATCCTGGTTGGAGCCCCATGCTTCCCACCTGCAGGGAAGTCGCTTCACAGGTGGTGAAGCAGGTATGTAGCTGTCTATCTTTCTCTCCCTCTCTCTCTCTTCCCTGTCTCTCTCCATCTCTCTCTGTCCTATCTAATAACGGTGACATCAATAACAACAACAATAATAACTACAACAAGAGCAACAAAAGAGAAAATAAATAAATATTTAAAAAAAAGAAACCTAGGCACCTTCAAAGTGGCTAGAATGTACTCCAAACTGATTTTCCAGCTGACCACTTTAAAGACACCACAAAGCCTAAATCTAGACAATATTCATTTATTTTTTGCTGTCTCAGTTTAATACACACACAAACACACACACATGCGCACATGCGTGCACACACACACACAATACAGGGCACAATCAGCTTCATGACTATAATGTATTCTAATTACTAATATTTACAAAAGTATTTCCCTATCTAAAAACTGTAAGGATCAAACAGTAGGTGAAATGGAGGAAAAGTATATGTTTTTATAAAAATGAAATCCCAAGAGACATAAAAAGATAAAGGTATCTTTAAAATGTATAATTCAATATTTAATTTTATTATCCATTGGTACAATTCAATATGCAATTTTGTTATCTTTTGAAATAAATTATTTTGCAAGTATATCTCCTCAGCTCCTGTTGCTTCAAGTAGGATGAGACAGGTTTAAAGAGCATGATATATAAGCAATCACTATTTTTAACATCTTTATTTTTTAATCTACAAAACAAAGTTCAAATTCAACATTTTCTATATCATACAAGGCCAAACTTAATGGTAAAGTCCAGGTGAGCTGCACATACTAAACTTGATGAACATCTCTAACATTGATAACCCCACATTTTCCACTGTATGTTACTGAAGAAAGGACTGTAGCTTGGATACTTAAATGACCAAGTTCAATATTAAATAGTCACGTACATTTCCATGATTCTTTTTCTTTTTCTTCTAGGTATTTATCAGCATATCACAAATCATTCTCTCATTAACGTTCATCAACTCCTGACACAAAAAGAATAAGGTTTCTTTACCCTGATATTTGGCAAAGCTTAGAAATGCAATGTCTATAAGGCCCAGTACACCCAGGCTAGAACCTCATCTTCTTTATCAAACTGTCCCATCACAAAAGAACCAAAATATGTATTGATTTCTGGATGTTTAGATTGAAAACTAGCTCCTTTACCTGTTGAAAAAAAAGAAGTACGAACTGTACCGATTAGTTCCTGTTAGTAATGAATTCTACAATGCTTATTTTGTTAGTGTGCATACAGCAGGGGTTCAATAAATGTTGGCTGACTACCTTAGAACAGGCTGTGCTGTGTTTGAAGACATTTAAAACTCCATGGGTTTGAGGATTCAAATACTCAGAAGAACAAGCAAAGCAAAATTATTTAATTGAACTGAGTTCAATTAGAGTGTTCCTGGCACAAAGATTAATTAAAAAGGATAGCAACAAGTACAAATGAACTATAATTTACTAAAGTCTATTTCCAAGAGAGGAGAAATCCTTGAAGGGCTAGATATTCAAGTTCAAAGAAATAGTAGGCTTCCTTTTATCAGCACAGATGGGATGATAAGTGCAAGCTACTTCACATATGCACATTTCATTTAGAATATTTTTCCTTTGTATTCCTGTGATTTCGCATCATTGTATTTTTCTGAATCCTGTACATAAACAAAGTCCCTGTAAACGCTAACTGGATTTGATAAATTTAAAATACTAACTGTTCTTTATAACTATGCTTAATAGTTTAATCATAGAGGAAACAGCATGAGTCATAATCATTTGTTGATCATTAAGAGTACTTTGCAATTGAAATGATTCAGTTTATTATAGGCATTCTCTGCAAAACCTAAAGAAAACAATTAATTCAAAATTAAGCTTCGAATTATTAAAACTATTAATCATAAAGCATAACAATTTCACTTGTATATGTGATGGAGATATGAATAATTATATATAATAACATAAAACAATTATTTTTCCAGAAGAAAAATCAGATTGCTTTCGTGTGTGTGTGTGTGTGTGTGTGTGTGTCTGTCTGTTTGGACTTATGTGCAATTTCACTGCCTCCAGAACATTTTTCATTCAGAATTTCCTCCAATAACATAGCATCTCCCATGTGGTACCAAGGCTCAAACTGGGTTATGCACATGGCCCTATCTGGTGTGTTATCTTTGATACTTTCAAATCAAATAGCAAAGTCACACTTGGACTTTTTAACACAATCTATTTCTTTGTATCATGAAATGGAAGAGATACTTTTTCCATTTACAGAGCAGAGTATAACTTGCCACCTTTCAAAATGTCTATATCCTCCAGAGGTCAGGTTTACTTTCATCAGATAGGATCAGATCAAATACACTTTGTCCCTCTTAGACTACTCTAGCAAAGCCTTCAGAAGTATAAAGTACAAATAGAGTCTCAGAAAGGAAAGATCTATAAAGAGCAGTTGTGGAATGATTCCCCACGTCTTTCATACACAATTATTCAGACATTCTATTCTTGGATATTTATTGGAAGGCTGTAAGATATTCATTTAAAGAGGCAGAAACACCCCTACTTTTAATGTCACCTCATTTATAACAGTCAAGACGTGGAATCAACATAAGCATCTGTCAACAAATGAATGTATAAAGAAAGAGGGACAGAAAAGAAAAATAGAGTAAAACTTGGAATGTGTATAGTGTATTGCACCAAAGCAAAGGACTCAGAGAAAACGGGAAAGAACATGATGGGACCTAAATTGGGTTGAGAGTATTTTGAAGACACATATCACAGAAACATGAAAAATAAAAATACTACAACTAATGCTCTACTTTTGGTCACAGCATCGTATATATGCCATTTAAATATTAAAGTTATACACTCTTATTTTTATTCAGTATATTTTATTTACCTATTGTGCGCCGCTATGTTTCATCGCTGGGGAGCCAGAGACGACCTGAACTGCCCCTGCGGCTCCAGACAGACTATGACCCACATAGTCAACGACTGCCACCTCTCCAGATTCAAAGGAGGTCTTGAAACTTTACATCAGGCTCAACCTGATGCTGTTGACTGGCTACGGAAGAAGGGCAAACGCTAGAAGAAATTTATTAAATAAAGGCAGAGGGGAATTGAGACGGAAGGGGAAAATAAAGATAGAGCACTGCTACACCATTTGTGGGGCTTTTTCCCTGCAGGTGGGGACCAGGGCTTAAACCTGGGTCCTTGTGCATTATAGCATGTGTACTCAATCAGGTATGTCACTGCATTGCCCCTGCTATACACCTTTACGATAGTAATATAAACCACAGTGCCATCAATAATTAAGAAACCAAAATAGCAAACTCACAAATGGAGTATAAACATATAAGTACTGCACGCTAACTGATTGCACCACTGGAGCTCCAATAGAGTCTAAACAAAGCACAGATAGTTCACCTGCGTTCACACATATGGAGAAAATTCTTCCTAATAGTAAGTAGATCCCAAAATGCTTCAGATGAAGTATATTGATTGCACTTTTTTTTCTACAGTTGATTATTTAAATCCTTTTACATAAAACTAGAAAATATCCTCCACATATTTGTCTGAAAATAATCTAGTTTTTAACAGGACAAATTTAAAACAGTCACAAAATTCCTGAGTCATAAAATCATAATGTCAAAGGAGTGTCAATGCTTTCATTAATCCAACTGACAAAATGTCTCTATGACTTGTGTGTGTGTGTGTGTGTGTGTGTTTGCATGCACGCGCAACTAAATTCAAGGATATAAATCTCACCCTATGTAAAAAGTCTTGACTAGTGAGTTTGCCCTTTCTCTGATCCCCTTGCTGCCATTCTTGCATTCCTCTCATTCATCATTAATGTCTCCTGCCCACCAAAAGCTACTTCATCCTAATTTCCACTGGTTCTGCAGCTCATTGTACCTACTGTCTACAGTGTATTCAGGGTTCTTCTAACTAATATTTTGCACTCGTAAAACTGATCAAAATACATTTGGAAATTACACAGAAAGTGATAAAGTTACAGTCCTTATGCCATTAGGTGGACACTGAGGTAAGATTGCTTCTAAAGGAATTCTGGTGGTATTGGGAAAAAATTATTCACCTCTTATTGTAGTTCAATCATCTATAACATCAGCATAGTAAGAAACTTTACATCATGTCGTTATGTTAAGAGATAATTCAAAGAAACCATGTAAAATGTATATAAGGGTGTTTAGCATGTAGAAAGAATAAAACAAATGCCTTTATTTCTTTGAAAGGATTCATATGTGGCACTGGGACTCAAATTCAGGAGCTCATTCTTGCAAGTTCTTTCTTCTATACATTGCACTACCTTCCAAGCCTCACACAGTTAAGTTTTATTGGTAATTTATACTCAGTTTATAGAGTACTTACTATATTCTGAGCCAATCATTTCATAATCCTTACATATATGATAATTAAAATAATTCTCATGGCAACTAAAGGTAATATGTATTATTATTACTCTATTTTTCAGATGATAGAGAAGATAATCACCTAAGGTGACCAAACATGTAACAGCTTGTTGTGTTTTTTTTTTAAATTTTATTAGTTCTTTAAAATTGATTTACAAAATTACAGGGTATAAACAGGGGTATAATTCCACAGTGTTCCCACCACCATATTTCTGAAACCCCAATCCCTCCATTGTAAGCCACTGCAGTTCTCCTAAGGTTGTAGCCATGGGCTAACTATCATCTTTATAACTATCTGTCTAGATTTTTGCACATAATTGCCCCCTTTTCCTTCCAGGTCCAGTCTTCTCTTCCCCTCCAAGCCACTCATGACACTATTACATTCAAATGCCCTTCCCCTTTTTCTCCTCTCTTCAGATCCTAATGAAGCTGGAGTTCAAAGCCCTCTTATCTTCTTCCTCCTGTCACTTCTCCCCCACTGGGAGTATGGATCAAAATTGTTTTGGGGGTGCAGAAGGTAGGAAGCAGCCTATTATTTTTATTTGAAAGCAAACATTCTATCTCTGAAGTCCGAGCCTATGATTTCTGAATCATACTGCATTAATCTCTGTGAGATTTAGATTTCCCTTAAATATTGTCAGAATAGTAATCATTCTTTCCCATGCCGTACTATACTAATAAATGAAAGGTAGAAAAATTGTAAGAATTTGAAAACACTACGTATAGTAAGGTGTTTAAAACATTGTAAACATATAAAGATGGGTTGTTCCTTTCAAGTTATGAAGACATCTCTCTGAAATCATACAAAATCCTATATAATGAAATTTATTTAAAGCACTGTGAAAAGCAGTAGTTAATTTAACAATCATAGAGGTCTTTTATGTGCTGTGTAAAAACGGTTAAGTTCTTTTCCAAGGTTATACCACAGATAAACCTTAGAGTTGAGATTGGAATGTGAACAGACTGAAAACTGGAGTCTACCTGAATGTATTTTACATTTGTTAGTAATATATTCATGTGATATAGATTTCTCATGTGATAGTTTAGAAACATGTGGATAAATGAAGTAAATTCTAAATATATATGGCTTTATGACTTTTAAAAATAGGAATTATAATGCATATAGAAGAAGCAAAAGTACTTTATCTGTTTGAATTCATTAACAATTTTATTTATCTCTAATTAGTAGACAAATTTCATTGTTCCCTCCATACTCGGAATTAATATGCATTAATATGAAGAAAAGATGTTATGCATGAACAAACTATTGTATTTACTGGTGACTGTGAAATATTAATGACCGACCCAATAAAGGGGAAAAAAAGAAACAAAGATAATAAAAATATTTTCAAAGAAAAAAAAGAAGAAAAAGGGGGAGGGGCCAGGTGGTGGCATACCTGGTTGAGTGCACATGTTACAGTGCACAAGGACTCAGGAAAAAATATATATGTGTGTATTTATACGAAGAAAAGATTTTCTACAAGCAACACGGTTTGATTTGTTTAAAATCAGGATAACTTTGCACATGAGAAAGGCACTAGAAAAGAAAAAAGAGTTCAAAATAAGTTATTTGAGAAAAATATAGGAAAACACTGCAAAGTGGGGGAAGAAGGTAAGACTTTTAGTAAACAAGAAAATACAAATGCTCATATATACCTACATACCCATTTGTTGTTCTCCAATTTCATCTGGAAATAAATTTCTAATTAAATTTGGCTTCAGTGGGTGAGAATTCCATACATGGTAGAGAAATCGTTTTTATCATTTTATAAAATATATCTTAGCTACTAGGATCATCTAAACCTTTGAATCTAAAGTATTTATCACTTGCTTAAAATTGAGCTCTCGGCATACACCACAGCCGGCCATTAATCTGCCAGATACGTTCCACACAATAGTGCAATATGAGACCTTAGTAAAAGCATTTGTCTTGGTTGAGTATTTTAAAAGTTTTCTTTTCCACTGGTTGGGATCTTACTACTTTGGAATGCTGAAATGTCTAATCTTATATGGTCTGACTCTTCATATTTGCTTTCATTTTATATCTATCACATATTATATTACTTTTTTTTTTTCAAATTCCCTGCCTCACCACTAGACCCTGACCAACTCTACCTTTCTTAGTTATTTCCTCTGGAAGCATCTTCCATTAAGCTATGACAAGCTTTAGATGGATGCAGATAGACTGCATGGTGTTAATCAATGGAATGAAGGTATTCCAGGAGGGAGACTAGGAAGGCTGTTGTAAATTACCTCAAAATCTGTAGTCTCCCTAGCCAATTTAGCATATGCTATACCCTTCCGTGACATCCTGGCCTGTCATGGGTAGTTTCACTGGACTGTATCAGATCTGCAGATGTGCAGAATGAAAGGCATCACTGTTGTTGCTGTCTTTGAAGTATTGCTTTCTAGCAATTGCACTGTCAGAGATTACTCAAAATCCTCATGTCCTTTGACCTTTTCCCACTACAAAAGATCTTGAGGGCAAAAAGAAATGATCATATTGCAGCAGAAAATTGCAGAAACTATCAGTCATTATAATAACATCTGAAAGTAAAAAATTGCCATGTCTACTTTGATTTTTATATGTTGAGGCTAAAATGTTTAATATAGTTTCAGTGTTTTTATGAAAGGAATGTTAAGCACTTGATGAACAAAATATTTCCAGAAAGGAGCATTTATTCACCATTTATTGTCTCTGGAAATCAATTCCTAAGAAAATAACTGTCATGTTTTAGCTTCATCAGTTACACTAAAATCTATAAAGAATTAATGCTAAGTCCTCTCCTAGAACTGCTTAATCTTATAGATTCTACTAAATATAGATAAAAGAACTACTTGTAGGAGTAGTAAGCAATGAAAGAACTATTTGAAAGTTTCTATCAACATCTGGTGTCAGCTTCATGTGTGACATAAAAAAAAAAAGAGATAAAAAGATAGGCAGAGAAGAGACTAGAAAGCAACAACTACCAGGGAGAAATACAAACCACTCACAAGGGAGTGATTTATGGACCAAGTATATGAAGGGGGAGACAATGTAGAGATACAACTAAATAATGTCAACCACATAGTACACTGCTGAGCAAAGAAAAAAAGGAGCAGAAACAGAATAAAGGGCATTGACCCTCACACTCACTACAGATGGAACATCAGATACTTCTAGGAGTATTCAATGATTCCATTTATTTGACTGCACAGGGAATAGAGTACATTGGAGACAACACCACAAAAGCATATATTCCCCACAGCATTTTGTCTACTACCATTGAGCAGTAAGAAAATAAACACCCCCATCTGTGGCACAAAAGAAAAAATTATATCATTGTATGGCTAGAGGAAAATTTCAGTCATTGTATGATACATTGAAGAAATCAAGGGATTTTTATATAATCTGCTTTATCAGAGACATTTCTTTTCTGAGCCTTGTGTGAGTGTCTTTTCCACACAACAAATTTATGGAAAGCATATAGATTGTGTAAAATAATCAGTTTTTTCCACATGGGGTTTGAAAGGGTAGCCCTCTATAAAAGAACACTACAGGCCTGCTTTAGGTGTCATTTGAAAATTTTTCTCCAATTCTAAGTCTCCAGTGAAGAAAAATGCTATTTCTTTTTTTCCCCTAAGACTATGCTAGGTTACAGATGAGCATGTGAAGAATGGAACTCTGACTCATGTGACTACCATCCTATTCATATAAAGAAGATCACAATGCTTGTGGTATGCCATTACAATCATAGACTATGACCCACATAGTCAACGACTGCCACCTCTACAGATTCAAAGGAGGGCTCGAAACTTTACATCAGGCTCAACCTGACACTGTTGACTAGCTACGAAAGAAGGGCAAACGCTAGAAGAAGAACAATCATAGGATACACCCGTTTTCTTCTTAGCCCCTAAATTCTTCTAAAATAGATGAGTGCTTTCCTCCAAATGTACAGATATAAAGAGGGTGTTGATGTCATACACAGACCATAAGAGAAAGAACAAAGTTGCCATGGATATTATAAAAAGTGTAAGAAAAGTTAAGAGGAAAATAGTTATAAACATTTGGGTGAGGGTGACTGCTCAGCAGACTAGCACACATACCCCCAACCCCACCACCCACACCCCAATCACAGATTCTGTCCCAGAAACTACCATATTCCAGTGATGAGCAGTGCTCTGGTATCCCCCCTACCTCTTCTTGAAAAAAAAAATAAACAAACTAGTATGAAATATTCCTGGTGAGGAAAATAGCAAATAAAAGGAGCCATATGAATTGAGGAGGATAAACTGAAAGAGCAAGCTAAGGACTACTTTTTTTGAAGCTCTTTTTTTCTTTTTGCAAACTTTTGTATCATATTATCAAAGAAGTAATAGTTAAGTGTGAATTAATTCAGGAAATACAGATATCATTGAGCTGTTTTAGGAGAATGGGATCAAAGAGGCTAGTAGGGCAGAAGTAAATCCTACGTAAGAGCTAATGTTCCTACAGTACACAGAACAGTTGTCCTTTGTCATGTGACTGTTACAGAGCAGGGACTGGATGTGTGATGGGGATTCAGAATGCCAAGGCATTGGCTTTATCATAATGGTTGGAAAAAGACTGTTCTAGGGAAGGTAAACACAAGTAAGAAGGCAAAGGAACGCTATTATAGAGTTTTGCCTTTGTAAAAGCAATTAAATTTCTTTGTTTCTCTGGTACTACCAAACGGTCATAAAGTAAAAAAACAATTTAAATGTCTGCGGGTAGGTGCTAAGAGAGAGTGGAAAGTGGAATAATGAGATGTGAAATGTGGAAGACCTGTTTTGACATCTAAACAAATTTGCCTAAACTGATTCTGTAGAAGTGTACACAGAGGTGATATGTGTCCCAAAGTACACGTAAACCTAGACACATGTTTACCACTTTTCCTCTCGTGCAGATGTTCAATGAGAACAAAACAAATTAGATCAACATTTTAAAAATGTGTCCAGTAACTGTTGGCTCACAGAAATAAGACAAGTGGCTATTTCAAAAGCTGAACTACCAGGTCAGAATACTCAATATCTGATAAAAATTAATGAGCCAGTAAGTGATCCAGCTGCAGATCTGATCAATCCAGCAACTGCATTTGGAGTTGCCTCAGTAGAACAAATGAGTAATGGCATTTTATGGCATGAGGTTACATAACTGCAAATGTCATTAATGATTTCAATCCATCTTTAAAAATGACCTGAGTCCATTAGAAAATAACCTACCAGCATTCTTGTTCTTTAAAATCTGGGAGCTAAAACCTATAGCTGATCATAAATTCTATCAGATTGCACTAAAATCACTACCAATTATTTTATTAAAAGTGTTGGCAAAGTCTACTTGTACTTTATATGGTTTATATTTATATACATTTCAAATAAATCCAACAACCAAAAGACTGTATTTATTGTATCAAATTTAAAGCAGAATAAAGAAGACATTGGGATTGTTTTCTATTATAGCTTTCACATTTGCAGTTCTCTCAACCAAAACTCCTTGTCTAGATTTTCCTCATTTGTATACAATTGCAATGTTGTTTTCCAAACACTCAACATATGCAAATCATAATGCTCTTCTAATTTTATCTGAGTATTTTTGATCTTTGATATGGGTATTAAAATGAAGTAATCTAATATGGACTACGTACAGCAGGGATACATCATTTTCCATTTTGATATTAAAGACTTTTTTTGTGCTTGAAGCTCTTTTGTTATTAACTATCGAATCACATTTGAAACCTGTTTTCAGTTATTGCAGTACTACTCTCCTCATAGCATCCAAGTGGCTGCAATATATTTTTTTTTCTGCAAACAGACGGTCATATTTATAAATCTGGTTGACCTTACATGAAGTAAGATCAAGTTTAATACATTCTGTAATATCTATCTGACTCCCCAGGGCACTTCAAGTTTGTTGAAATTGCTCAGTAGTTTTTGCACTTTTAATAAAATTATCAGTTTTAAAAATAAAACCATCATTTAAAATTAAATAATTAATAAACATTTTCTCTTATGGTATAGACAAAATTTTGTTCAGAATTTTGTAAATTATATTGACAACTAATGGTTATATACTTGATATCTTTTCCATCTCATATTTACTCTGCAATTAGTTCTAATGGATATCTTAATATCTGGTCTTCATATCAATTTCTGCAAAAATTTGGGGTTATGGCCATAAAATTCATGCCAGAGTGTGTTTTAATATTTGATCTACATAAATTGAAATAATGAAGTGGGTCCCATAATTTTTCACTGGTAAAATGATGATAAATTAGTGATATAAAACATCTGTCTTTTAGAACTGCCTTGACCTTTCAAAGCTATAAATTACAATTAGTAAATTTGAAGTATACATATGAATCCTCTCCACATCTTTCTCTAACATTTTCTGATTTCATCAACTAGTCTCTACTCAGTTGTTCCTATCACTCTACATTTTATTTCTAAGACATACTAGCCCAAACAAAAAGATCAATGGGACTATTGCCTAATGACCCTCTCAATAGTTTTGCTTGGCCTAACTATACACATACACTCATAGATGTATATACATAAATACAAACATACATATACAACTATATGTTCAGATACTTCAAATTGTGTATTTGCAATCTATCATTCTTCCCTCTAATGCTTCTGTATGTTTTTTTTTTTCTGTATTCCCTATCTTTCAAAATATCCTACAATCTGAAATGGAAAATTTAATGCTATTCTAAATGTCTTAATTGTGTTTTTCCCCTGAAGCTCACCTCTTATAAAACCTACCTCCCTGTCCATCCCCCTCTGTAACCATCCCCTCTCTTTCAATCCATTTTGCCACCAGGTTTATTATTACTGGAGTTTGGTGCCTACACAACAAATCTGCATCTCCCAGAGCCATCCCCCTCCTTTTTTTCTTTTATTTGCTAGGACAGAGACAAATTGAGAGAGGAGTAGGAATTAAAGAAGGAGAGAAAGAAACACCTGTAGCCTGCTCTACTGCCCCAGAATATTAATTTATTCACAGAGATGGTCATAAATTCTTGCCTGGCAACTGCAATAATCTCACATTGACTTCCTCACTTCATTCTTCTCCTCCTGAGGTTTCTTTTTCTGGTTTTCTGCCATAGGTCAGAAATTGAAAAAAAAAATTCCCTTCTTAATATTCCTTTGGGACTGGGAATATTACTCATCTGTAAAGCACATGATCTGTACAAATAAGACCTTGAATGTGGTCTCTCATACCATATAAAATAGTCGAGCAACACTCTCACTGTTTTGCTCATCTCTTTCTTGGTAAAATAAATATAAAGTTAATATTACATAATATATCTCATATTTTCGGAATCACATATTTTAACACCATCTGTTTTCATTTCAGCTCTTGCAACTATTCTTTCCCTCCCATTAACAAGCACATCCTTTGTTAAAGCCACAGAGAACACATTTAATTCTCAAATAGGTCATGTTTCATGCCTCTTCACCTTAACTAGCGTTCTCTTGGAATACTCTTAACTCTATGCTTCATGAACATTAATTGGTCTATGGAATTCCTAAAATTCAGCTTCAAATTTTCTGGGAAGACTTCCATATCTCAACACTCTTTACACTCTTATCATAACTCTTGTTTGCTTCTATCAAAATGCATCCTTTACCCTATCTCTGATACATATTTAATTTACAAGGTTGCAAATTATTTGAGAACAATAACCAAATATTTTCTAACTTTTTAACATGATATAATGTTCATGGTATGCCACTGGGTGAGCAAATGAGTATATGGCACTATTGCATGCATACCATTATAGTTAATGACCTACATATGACCTACATACATTTTGAATTATGTTATCTATATCATGCTTATTATTACGTAGGATTTATATATGTGTGTATGTATTTCTACTTTAGTGTTAATGGTTTACAACACCATTTTATCTATCTATCTATCTATCTATCTATCTATCTATCTATCTAATTTATTGCCTCCAGGGTTATCACTGGGACTTGGTGCCTACACTAAGAATCCATTGCTTCTGGTGGTCATTTTTCCCCCATTTTGTTGTTATTGGATAGAATAGAAAGCAATTAAGGGGGGGATATAGAGTGGGGAGGGGGAGACAAACACCTGCAGACCTGCTCCACTGTTGTGAAGTGATCCCCCTGCAGATGGGAAGCCAGGGGCTTGAACCAGGATCCTTGTGTCCCTCCTACACTTCGCACTATGGTTTTAACCAGGTCCACTAGCACCTGGCCCCCGTAAAACACAATCTTTAATAAATAGGCACAACTCCTCATGCCCCCTTAATAGATGACTGAGAGACACTCATTTCCCCAACCTAGAGCCGCCTTCTCTCTCAAACACCAGGACCCCAATGCCCCCTTATATCCCATCCCACCCCATTCCTTCCTTCTCCAGTCATTTGCTTTAGTTCAATATACCATATTCAATCCAAGTTTCACCATATACTTTTTCTTACTGTCATTTTTCCTTACAAAAGTTTTCTTAACCATTTGAAGACATTTTTAATGCATTACATTGTTTAAGTTACTTATAATTCCATACTAGAAAATTTCTGTCCAACAGAAATATCAATAATATATTACTTAGGCCTAGCCATTCTCCTTACCTATATCCCTCAATCACTCTATCTACTCTACTAACTAAACACATTTTCATCTTTCTCTTTTTTCTTGCAAGAGAGAGAGAAAGAGCAAACAAGACCACAACACAGAATCTTCCTTGAATTTACAGAGTACTGTCTAGTCCAAATGTAGATAGCAAAGCATATATGGTGTGATTAATAGAAAAGAGAGAAGAGAAATAAGAGGATTAACTTCTGTCTGGATTTGGTCACTGCCTAGAAATACAGGTAACCATGTACCTCTGCTCTCTGTGTTTCATTCTACACATGACTAAATGGAAAGAAATAGACTTCATCTCTTTAAAGAATTTACTTGTAAAAATAATGTGCAAGTCTCATGTCTCTGAAAATTCAAATGTGGTACTAAACAGGTTTCACTAAAATAAGTACTTTATCTCTGCTTATAAAAAAGTAAAAGTTGGAGAATATTCAAATAACAATAGCAACATAGCAGGTGCTTATTGTGTGCCACAAATGCATGAAATGCTTTCTCATTTAAAATTTATTTCACAATAATTAAGGCATTATTATTTTCTCTATCATACAGGATGAATAGATTGAGCTGAAAGACAATAAAGAATCTCCTGGGTTCTGGGCAGCAGCACACTTGGTTGAGTGCACACATTAACATGCACAAGAACCCAGCTTTGAGTCCCTGCTTCTCATTTGTAGGAGGGATGGAACAGAGAAGGAGGTCAGCACTGTATCTCACTCTGAAATATAGAGTGTATTTCACTCTATATCTCTCCCTCTCCTCTCAAAGTCTCTCTATCCTATCAAATAGCATAGGAAGGAAGGAAGGAAGGAAAGGAGGAAGGAATGAAGGGAGGGAGGGAGGAATGAAGGAAGGAAGGAAGGAAGGAAGGTAGAAAGAAAGAGTGAAAGAAAGATGGAAAGAAAGAAAGGAAAACATGTCTGCAGGGAGCGTATACATAGTGCAGGCACTGAGTCCCAGTGATAACCTGGTGGTAGGAAAATAAAAAGGATTTCCTGCATATCATATAGTTAACAAATGGCAGATCTGAGACTTAAAATCTCTAGCTCTGATACTACGTACTTTACGATAGTTGTTATTTGTAAGAACTACCCATAGAGACTTAAGAGTAGTTTTCAAATCCAAGTATTTCTCAGGAACCCTTCATTTCTTTCTGGGCACATTCAATCCCAATATCAAATAGAAATTGCATTTTTCCATTATTCATACCTATAATATAAAACAAGTTCACAAGTTGGAGGAAGTTTGTCTTTAAATATCCAAGAGATAACAGAGCCTCCAGCTTGATTCTGTTGTTTATGAGATATCTAACTGGATTAATGACATCTACCCTTCAGGAGACTGCCAATTACCTTCAAAAATAGTATCATTTAACCTGCAAACGTAGAATAATCAAATGTCTGAGGCAGCCATAAGCCATAGTCAAACCAAACATCTGCCATTCCATCATTTGTCCAGTGCCAAGAAATCAAGCAGCAAACGTTATTATGCTGTTACTGGTATAAAAGTTTGGGGTCACTGTACATTCTCCACATAACTTCTATCCAAAAAAAACTTAGAGAAAAGGTGTGGAGCTTATTATAGTCCTAACATCATGTACTTTTATGACAGTGTCAATAATACCCAGAAACAGGTTAAGCGCACGTGGTGCAAGGCATAAAGATCCAGGTTTGAGCCCTCGGCTCCCCACCTACAGAGGATTTTCTTCACAGGTGGTGAAGCAGGTCTGCAGGTGTATGTCTGGCTCTCCCCCCTCTGTCTTCCCCTCCTCTCTCCATTTCTCTCTGTCCTATCCAACAACAATGACAGCAATAAAAACAACAATAATAACTACAACATTGACAAAACAACCAGGGCAAGAAAAGGGAAAAAATAGCCTATAGGAGCAGTGGATTCATGGTGCAGGCACAGAGCCCCAGCAATAATCCTGGAGGCAAAAAAAAAATTACCCAGATCCAAAAGGTTTCCTTACTTTTTTATCTCCCCTTTACCTTGAATTCTACTGTAGTTAATGTGTTTGTTTTTATTTAATTTTTTAATATTTATTTATTTCCTTTTGTAGGCCTTTTTGTTTTATTGTAATTATTGTTATTGATGATCTTGTTGTGGGATAGGACAAAGAAAAATGGAGAGAGGAGGGGAAACAGAGAGTTGTAGAGAAAGATAGACACCTGTAGACCTGCTTCACCTCTTGTGAAGTGAGTGACTCCCTGCAGGTGGGAAGCTGGGGCCTTGGACTGGCATCTTTTTTTTTAATTTGTTTTTTATTTAAGAAATGATAAATTAACAAAACCATAGGGTAGGAGGGGTACAACTCCACACAATTCCCACCACCCAATCTCCATATCCCAACCACTCCCCTGATAGCTTTCCCATTCTCTATCCCTCTGGAAGCATGGACCCAGGGTCAATGTGGGTTGTAGAAGGTGGAAGGTCTGGCTTCTGTAATTGCTTCCCCGCTGAACATGGGCGTTGACTGGTTGGTCCATATTCCCAGTCTGTCTCTCTCTTTCCCTAGTAGGGTGGGTCTCTGGGGAAGCAGAGCTCCAGGACACGTTGGTGGGGTCTTCAGTCCAAGGAAGCCTGGCTGGCATCCTGATGGCATCTGGAACCTGGTGGCTGAAAAGAGAGTTAACATACAAAGCCAAAGAAATTGTTGAGCAATCATGGACGCAAAGGTTGGAATAGTGGAGAGGAAGTGTTGCGGGGGGGTACTCACTGTAAACTCTAGTGTACTTCTGCTTTGAGGTATATATTTTGTACTAGTTTATGGATACTCTCACAGAGTATCCATATGGATATAGTTTAGGATATGCTCTCTCTTAAAGAACCTGGTCTATATCTAGGTTTTGGGACTTTGTTAGAAAGTGAATCACCTAGGATGGAATTAGAGAATACTATGAAAGGAAAGGTCTCACTGAAGTAATGAAGCTGAAGGGTTGTCATTCCACACCTGAAGTCTCTGGACACAGTCTGAGCCGAAGCATGTTGAGGTGGCAATCATTGCGTTGATTAGGTTGCGATCGGCAGATGCAATATTATTTGATATGGATTGGGAGAGGCATGCGGGAAAGTGGGCCCTATCCTAAGGTTCCAGGACTGGGGAAAATATAGGCTCTATAGTGGAGATGTGAGGTTCCTGCTGTCTTAGGGTTCAAAAACACAATGGATAGTTAATATTATCATCCCATTATTTGGTAATTTGGTTAACTTTGAAAAGTCCTTTTGTTAGGGTTTGCTGTATAGTACCCAGTATCTTGTTTATAGCTGTGCCACCGGTTGCTTCTGATCTACTTGGTCTAGGCTTTTGAGAGTCCACATATCAAATACACAGCCTATATATTAAAAAGACTCAGTCTGTGTTTTAAAAATTTTGAGACATACAATTAATTTTCCCCCTCTCATATTAATTAACTAGTGATTTATATGACTACACTTTACTAGGAGTGTACATAAACACCATTCCCACCACCAAACTACTGTGTCCCATCCCACCCACCCACCCCCACCCCCACCGTCCCAGGAAGTCTCATGTCCACCCCTCACCATAGGGTTTTTGCCCTACTTTCAATTTAGTCAGATCCTGCTTTTATGCAATCACCAATCTCAGAAATTTCAATAGCAACTGAAGCAAGGATTGAAGAAGTTTAATCACTACTAGTTATCTAAACAATGTCTCCAGTCCATGAAAAAATAGCAACCAAGTCCAAGTGAAGAAGAAAGAGAAAGGGAAAAAAAGGATAGCAAGAAAAGACAGTTATGCAAATACACTGTATATTCTAGGGGTAGCAAGAGGAGAAAGGGAAGTAGAGCAGAGATACACACAGAGAGTCCACTCTGAATCAGATTTCTTCCCCAAAATAATTCACACATGGATATCAATGAATTCAGAAAGCCAAAGAAGAAGTAAGAAAGGAAGGAAGACAAGATAAAAAAAGAGAAATGAGAAAAGAAAAAAAGTAAGAAAAAGAGCTGTAATAAAAAAGCAGTGAAAGGAAGTTTTTTTAATTGATTATTTTTTTATGTTAATTTTTTTAATTAGCTAGGAGGAGGGAGAAGGGATGAGTGGGTAGAGGAGGTAGGAGTAGTGAAACAAGTTCCTCTCGCAATGGATAAGATGCCTATTCCCCTAGCAATGGAAGATACCCTAAGAGTTAATTCTGGTCAACCTAAAGGAGGGGCGGAAAGAGATACACCTTTAGGTAATATTAATAATAAAATAGGGCAGTGTAAAAAGCCTGTTCCAGATTGCCTCAAGCCTCCTGAGATGAGGCAGCTGATTGTTAAGAAAGTAAAACAAACAGACAAACAAAAAAACACCTCAGGAATAGACAAGAATAGCAAGAATAGACAAGAATAGCAAGAATAAACAGTTATGCAAATCTACTATCCACTGTATATTCTAGGGGTAGCTAGAGGAAGGGAAGTAGAGCAGAGAGAGTCCACTTTGAGTCAGATTTCTTCCCCAAAATAATTCCCAAACGTCTATCAGTGAATTCAGAAAGCCGAAGGAAGAAGGAAGAAAGGTTGATAAGAATGAGAAAAAGAAGAAAAAAAAAAGGGAGAGAGAGAAAAGAAAAAAGATAAGAAAAAGAACTAATAAAAGAGCTGTGAAAGGAAAGAGTTTTTTGTTTATTTATTTAGTTATTATTTAATTAGTTAGGCGGGGGGAGGGGGAGAGTGGGTAGGGGAGGTAGGAAGAGTGAAACAAGTTACTTTAGCAGTGGATAAGACACTCAGTACCCTAGCAATGTAAAACACACTAAGAGTTAATTCTGGTCTACCTGAAGGAGAGGGGGGAAAGGGATACACGTTTATCTAGTATTGATAATAAAATAGAACAGTGTAACAAACCTGTCCTGTCTTCAGCTTGGATGGCTCCAGATTGCCTCAGGCCCCCTGAGCAGAGTCAGCTGATTGTTGAGAAAATAAATCAAACAAACAAACAAAAAATCCTCTGGTGGTCTTTCCCTGTCTGAGTAAGGTTCTGCTTGGTGGAATATTTGTAGCTGGAATTGGCCACTTAGAAAAAGGCCAAGGGTTTCAGAAAGGAATAGAATTGGAATCGGAATGACACCCCCTGGTGGGACAGGAATCTTAGTAAAGAAAGAAGCTCAGCAGGGGAGCCTGCTAGGAGCATATCTCTGGCCCCCAGGGATTGGTTATGGGGGGGGGGGTTAGGAGTGTGCTTTGGGAATAATAATTAAAAAAAATTTTTTTTTCCTTTCTTTTTACTCTATTTTCTAACCCAAATTGAGTCACCTCCTTGATGTCACCGCTAGGACCCCTTATTCACTGTCCTGCTAAAGGCAAAAAATCCTACCGTTTCCAGTAGATGTTGTTGGAGCTGAAGCCACTAGCAGCTTCTCAGTCTGCCATCTTTCAGAATCCCCCCGGACCGGCATCTTTATGCTGGCCCTTGTGCTTTGTACCATGTATGCTTAACTCACTGCCCTACTGCCCAACTCCCAGTAGCTAATGTTTAATGTTACCTCTCTCAAAAAAAAAAAAATATATATATATACATATATGTATACATATACATACACATACATTATTATTCCAGAAGTTAGTGTAAGATTATAGTTATTGGGGAGTTATTAAATCCCTAAATCTATAAGAAACAGCTTTCTTGCTTGAAAAATTCTCAAAGAATAACTATCATATCCAAAAACAAGCTTACCAAAGGTCCAGTCTAAGTCATTAGTTCAATGCATAACAAACAAATCCCTGAAGTGTCTTTAGCCAGAGAGAAAACATTCAGAAGTTTTTGTGAGGCAAACTAGATACAAATATTTAATAACAGGTATCTATAATTGGTTGGAAATGGTAAACATAGACATTTAAAAACTCAATTTGTAAACCTTCCATTGTGTTGTACAATAGCTAAAGCAAATGTGGTATATTTACAAGATGGAGTATTACTTAGCTGTTAAAAACAATGAGGTCATCTCCTTTGCATCATCTTAGATAGAACTCGAAGACATCATGAAAAATGTGTGTAAAATTTCTCAGTTTTTTTTTTTGCAAAACACTCACCCCAGCCTAACTGTATCTATAATAAACCATTAATACACCCAATAAAATAAAATCAATAAAACATAAATCATTTACATTTATATTAATATATACAAAATATGCTAGTATGCCATTTTAAACTATATTATGTAGTTAAGGTAGGTAATTAATAGGTTAGAAAGTTTGACTGTGAACACTCTACTATGAATGTGAATAATGTGCTCCATTGTACAAAAAAATCCACATGTTAAAACTACTCCATACATATGTGATTGTTTTGTTTGTAATGTATCTGTTTTAAGACTTTTCTCAAATAAAATGTACTGAACAAGAAGAAGGAGGAGGAAGAGGAGAAGGAGAAGAAAGACGGGCAAAATCTGAATAGTCCTACTTATAAGTGGGACTTAATAAATAGAGACAGCGAGGGAGAATACACAGCATTAAATGTTGACCTGATATGGTGGATGACATCAAAGTAAAGGAAGTGGTGCTGAATGGAACTTTGGAGAACTGGAGCATAATGAAATTATACTCATGGGTCAATGACTACACTAAAAGCATTAACCCTCTCAATAAACAACAACAAAGTCAAAGAAGGAAGAGGAGGAGGAGAAGGCAATCTATGGAATCTTCTTTATATCAATGTAAAATGTTTTAATTAAGCTAGCATTTAAAATTTTTTTTTATTTATTTATAAAAGGAGACATTAACAAAACCATAGAATAAGGGGGGTACAATTCCACACAATTTCCACCACCAGATCTCCATATCCCATCCCACCCCCTGATAGCTTTCCTATTCTTTATCTGGCATCTTTGAGATACTGAATTTTCTTCATGGAATAGGGAGATTGTGAAGTGGTAATAAACCAGACTTTTATGCTCAAACCTCCAAAGGTTCAATTCAATCCCTAGCACCACCCTGAACTAGAACTGAGCCACGTTCTGATCTTCCTCTTTCCAATCTCTCTCTCTTGAAATAAATATGTATATAAAGCTTTTATTTTTTTTTCTTCAGAATTGAGCAAATATATTAACAATAAAGGAAAGTTAGGAATAGCAACTTTACTAAACCATATTGGTAATATGTAGCACATAGAAAAACTCTTGGACAAAGAACTATCTTCTGTGTGGTTACTTGTAATTTATTTTACATTTGAATGTACAATAATTATATATTAATAATGACAGCAGTAGAAAAATATGGGTGTATTTGAAAGTTGAACACAGCTACAAATCACAAAGATATTTTTGATTATGAAAAAATTCAGCATGAAGTTCATACAGATTATGCTGTTTTTCAAATGGATCCTCTCTCTTTGTGTTTATTAAATTGTACATGTTTGATTTTCTCATTTTATTAGTAATTAGTCCTTTCAAAACTCATCTGTGCCATAATATTTTAATAGATGATTTCCATTGATGTAAGTACAATGTTCTTATTGCATGTGATTTCATGAAGATAAAAAAAAATTGATGTCATTTTGATCTCTGAGAACTCTTCATAGTAGATTACATACATTTAAAATTCAGTAAACTGGTTAACTAGAGTAAGACAGGGTATTCTTTATATTCTTCCTCCCAGCATCAAAAGTAGACACATCAATACATGGTAAAACACACAGAGAAGCAGAATTTCCACAGCAAGAAAAACAAAAGTGTTTTTAGGTTTTGGGAAACACCACATAGGAATTCAGTTTCCATAGTAACAAGCCCTGGGAGGCATATCTGATTTATTGTGTAACAAAACATATGCTCTAACAAACCCAGTGAATCCACAGTATCATCACTATATATTTTTTAAATATTTCAATATTTCTATTTTTGATATAGGAACATTTTAACATAGAGTCCCAATATAGCGATATAGCTTTGTACTGTTCACAAAATAAAGTCCAAATTCACAAAGTAGAATTCAATACTTATTATAATAGAATTCTAATCTACCATGTCAGCATTATAAAGCTATTATTTTTCTCACATACACACTATAGCCTATTGAAAAAATGAACTTTTCAGACTCATGATTTTTTCTTCTCTATAAAAGTCTTCTGACATCTACAGCTTCTATATTTTTTCATACCTCAATATACATTTTAAAGTAAGATCTCATCTAACACTACATTTTAATTCAGTACATTTCTGTACATATATATTATGTGTAAATAATATATATTATATATTAGAGGACATTTTAAATATGATGTATATTATACTTTATAATGTAAATTTATATATTATAGATAACATGTTATAAATATATATTAATTTACATAAAATACAATAATATATAGTCAATTATGAGTTTAAACTGTATGAATATATACATAGAGATTAAATTTGATATGTACATTATAATATTTATGGTGCATTGTAAATAATATAATGTTATATATATCATAATAATTATGATACATGCACTTTATATTAGGTATTAGACTATGAAGTAGTGTTTAGCACATATTAAATGATCAAGACACCTTTTTCAAATGCATGAATATGTAATTGAATGGATCAGCTTCTCTTTTACTACCTATCAAATAAACAAACACTCGGTTTATGCTAGATTTTATTATTGTCTTATTGACAGATGTTAATTTTATATGTATTTTTACTTCTGATTCTGGACACCAAAAATTGTATAAATTAAGATGAACGCAAAGATGTTCACCTCAAGTTTCAATGAGGCCATCACGATATAAGTAAATATATGGTATTTTTGAAATAATTCACTTTTGAATAGGATTTCATAGCTTGGCGATTTCACTCAGCTCTTTCATGTTCAATGATTTCTACTGCTAGAAATCTGAAGACAGCTTTGAGATTATATTTCAAGGTAACTGAATATGTATTTTTATGTGTGAGAATATAACACCAGCAAATAATAAGTAAAACATATCAAAATAAGCAAGTACTATTACAGATGGAGTTTGCCTTCAGAACTGAAGTTTCACCTGTATTTATAAGCACCTATTTTTATTTGCTTTTGTTGATTCTGTGTTCTGAAATTTTTAACATATCTTCTTTCCTATTCCTAGTATGCCAGTTTATTTGCATTTTAATTATAATACATTTTATTTTCTCTTTGATCTCTGGCCCTTGACTTCCCATGAATTTACTTTAGCTACTGAAAATTTCACTTCATTTACAGACTACCAATGACTCTTTCTAAGCTCTTAAAGCCTGAGTCTTAAAATCTATACAGCTAGATATGACAGTTTACATACTTTGCCACCAATTTATCTGTTTCCATTTGTCCTTCTCTTGAATCGGACTGTTTTCTATTAGCAAATTTGGGAGACAAAAATGAGATCTATATTTGAGCATCAACTTTGGGTAAACACTATTCTACTTAATACTATTATTGGGGGGGACAAGACAGAGAAATTGAGAGGAGGTGAAGATAGAGAGGGAGAGAAAAATAGACACCTGTAGGCCTACTTCACTGCTTTTAAGGTAACACCCTGGCAAGTAAGGAGCCAGAGGCTTGAACTGGGATTTTTGCGCAGTTCCTTGCGTCTTGTGCTATGTGCACTTAACCTAGTGTTCCACTGCCCAATGCCCACCTCCCCTGCTTAATTCTTCTGGAAGCATCTGAGCCTTATATTAAAATCAAAGCTCAGTAAGATTAAGAGAAATATTATCTTGATTCTATGTTCAAATATATGTTCACATCTTATTATTTATTTATTTTCTAAAACCTAGGGCCTTATATGTGCTACATAGATGAGTTGTACTTATTTTTATTCTTTTCCAACTTTGGGATTTATGAGGAAATGGTGATTATAGCCATGAGGGTACATATCCATATTTTCATATTTCCAAAGTGATAAAGAGGTAGTTGTAACAAAGACACAATTCAATGAGTTCTACTTGGTTTGGTTCTTTGTACTGTCCTTGCTGTACCTCTAAGGCACTGCGAATTAACCCAAGGCCTCACAAATCTATAGCATTTTCTCCACCACTCAGCTTTCTCCAGAGGCACCCAATCCTAGATTTCTAAATCTTTAAGTTATTCTGAAAATTTAAATATCCCAGTGGTGACTTTTGTAGTTAAGGCATCATATATGATCATATTTGTAAGCTTCCTTTAATCTCTTCAAATTTGAACTTTGGAAAAAGGTGTTATCCTTTGTATGATTAAAATGAACATTGTTCATTGAACACTTACTATGTGTAAATGTATTGCTCAAATAATCACTTTTCATACTCTCCACCCTGCTGTATTGTACAAATTAAGAAAGTCTGTGGGTAAACGTTCATAAAAATATTGGATTGAGGGAGTCGGTCATTAGCGAAGCAGGTTAAGCGTACCTGGCGTAAAGTACAAGGACCTGCCTAAGAATCTCAGTTGGAGCCCACAGGTCCTCACCTGCAGGGGAGTCTCTTCACAGGTGGTGAAGCAGGTCTGCAAGTGTCTGTTATTCTCTCCCCTCTCTGTCTTCCCCTCCTCTCTCCATTTCTCTCTGTTCTATCCAACAATGATGACATCAACAACAATAATAACTACAACAACAATAAGGACAAGAAAAAGGTAAATAAATAAAATTTAAAAATATATTGAATTGAGGGCTGAGCGGTGGTGCAGCCCATTGAGCACACACATGATTACCATGTGCAAAGACCCAGGCTCAAGTCCTTTGTTCCAACCTGTAGTGGGGAAAGCTTCAGCAACAGAAAAACAGTGCTACAGTTATCTTTCTCTCTCCCTCTCTCCCTCCCATGCCCTCTCAATTTCTCTCTGTGTTATCAAAATAAATAAATAAATAAATAAATAAAATTTAATAATATTTGGATTTATATAGGAAGTAAACAAAGAAATCAAGGACAACAATGACCAATCAAGACTATGGAACTGAGATTACAAATAACTGAGAATACAAAGGGTTTTTTTTTTTTTTTTTGGAGGGTGGGATAGAGGGGGAGTCAAGGTGAGAGGAAGTCTACTGAACTTTAGTAGAGAGAGAGATTTGTATTTTTTGGGAGTGGAGGTGGAGTAGTTCATTTTGAGGGAGTGAAGAATTGTACTTCTAAAGCATTTACAGGCTTGTAAACAAAAGTTACTAGAAAAGCAAAAAACATTATTAAAGTCAAAAAAGGCAAATCTTATAAAACTTCAAAAGTTTAAATATTACATCCTTCATGAAAATTGAGCAAAGGAATCTGGATTAGGTGAAGATGGAGGGGGAGGACATTGGATAGCCATTGTACTATGGTGAGGATGGACTTGGGTAAGGGTGGTCATGGTATCAAAACACTTAGCAAAAAGAGATAAAATGTAGTCCTCATATATGTTAACAACATTCATGTAAATCACTATTCTCTCGACAAAATGATTTAAAAAAAGTAAAGTGTTGGGAAGATAGCTCATCTGTATAGTGCTACTCTTTTGTCACATACATGACACAAGTCCCGGCCTGGTCCCCACTGCAGGAGGAAGCTTCAGTGATGAGGTGTCTTTCCTTTCTTCCTTTCTTTGTTTATTTTTTTTTTCCTTCCAGAGTTATCTCTGGGGCTCATGGATCCTGGCATCCATGTTTTTGACATTTTATTGGCTGGGACAGAGAGAAATTGAGAGGGGGGGGGGGTAGAGAGGGAAAGAGAAGTATAGACACCTGCCAAACTGCTTCACTGTTGGTGAAGTGTCCCCCCCCCCCCCCCCCTCTGCAGGAAAGGAGCCAGGGGCTCAAACCTAGATCCTTGCATAGGTTCATGTGCTTATTACTACATGTGCTTGACCAGGTGCTCTACCACCCAGCTCCCTGTTGATCTCTTTTTATCTGAAAAGCTGGCTGAGAACATTGAGGACCCAGAGTTATGTTACACCAAAGGAAATAAAGGCATTTATATTCATCCGGTCCCATATTCTTAAAGCAGCTTGCTATTTTTTTTCTATATTCTTGTACTACAAAAGCATCCTTCTTTGTATATATTAGACAACAATGAACCAAGGCACAATTTACCAAGCTATCCCATGGTGAGGTGCTCATTTCATATTTTAGGATTTCAGCATTCACCTCATGCATCACTTGAGATCTTACCTGAAACATGCCACATTAAAATTTAGCTGGACTCACTGAATCAGGATTTTCCAAGCTACCATGTGATCTGTACCCACACTGTGTTGAGAAGTATTCATCTAATCTACCTTATATGATCTATAACCACAAGGTTAAGGCACCTCAACATTATAGATTATAATCACAAGATTACAGACCCCAACATTTTTTTTAAATGCTGGACATTATAATGTAAGTATTAATATAAGATAACCTGGAAAAGGTAAAGGAAATAAATGATAAGTCAACAACTAGGTTTTAGTTAAGTCCTTTGAAATTGTGAAATACATTATAAATTACATGTCAGTTGTGGAAAATAGATAGAACAAATATGCAAGTGGTAAATCTGAAATTCAGAGTTTGTGGGCTGGGAAGATAGTATAATTGTTACACGAAATGACTTTAGTGTTTGAGGTTCTGATGTCACAGGTTCAATTTCCCGAAACACTATATATGCCAGTGCTGAACAATGCTCTCATAAAAAGCATTAATCTTGGGGCTGGACAATGGTGCACCTGTTAAGTGCTGGGTTGGAGCCCCAAGTCCCTACCTGCAGAGGGGATGCTTCAAAGTGGTGAAGCAGGTCTACAGGTGTCTTTCTCCCTTTCTCCTTCCCCTCTCAATTTCTGTCCTATCAAATAAAAAAACTAGAAAGGAAAAAAGAGGGGGTCAGGGAGTAGTGCAGCGGGCTAAGCGCACATGGTGTGAAGCCAAGGACCAGAGTAAGGATCCCGGTTCGAGACTCCAGCTCCCCACCTACAGGGGGGTCGCTTCACAAGCAGTGAAGCAGGTCTGCAGGTGTCTGTCTTTCTCTCCCGCTCTCTGTCTTCCCTTCCTCTCTGGATTTCTCTCTGTGTTATCCAACAACAACGACAGCGTAACAGCAATAATAAAAACAAAAACAACAATGATAAACAACAAGGGTGACAAAAAGAGAAAAATGTCCTCCAGGAGCAGTGGATTTGTAGTGCAGGCACTGAGTCTCAGCGATAACTCTGGAGGCAAAAATAAATAAATAAATAAATAAATAAATAAATAAATAAATAAATAATGGCTGCCAGGAGCAGTGGATTCATAGTGTCCATACCAAGGCCCAGCAATAATCCTGCTGACAAAAATAAATGAATAAATAAATAAATAAATAAATAAATAAATATAAATTCAGAGTTGGAAGAAAACAAGTTATTAACATATTTGTAGTGCATATACTTAGGAGATACCCTATCCCTACTTTACAGACAAGTCATGTTTCAAGAAAATTAGCATTTTCTACTACATTTATGATAGAAGTTATAGTTTCTGAATTTTGTTTTAATGTTTTATTCCAGAATTTCTCCAGGGAGTGTATTGAATTTGCAGTTTCTTTAAGTTTATATTCATCTTTTTTCCAACTTGGTATACTAATCAAATTCTAGTCTTTTGGTACATTTTTTATTGTTATTGTTACTCTTCTCAATATTTAATATGACTGTTTATATTCATATGTGAAGATTCTTAAACTCCTTTGCAGAAATTTTATTTAGGCCTAAACTTAAAATCATGCATTTCTTGCCTCTAAGTTGTGCTATGTCATAATTGGGGTAAAATACCAGTTGAGACACTGGTAATTAAGTCATTTTGTTATTACTTTAATACATTTTGTGTAACTCTGTAAGAAACTTGTTATAAAATATGAAAACACACATTTATTATTTAAAATACAACATAACTGTTTCCCATTTTCCAGTTATGTATAAAAATTCCTGGTCTCTTTGTTTGAACTCCTAGTAGTCCCAGACTATAGAACATGAGAAAAAAACAAACAAACAATCAAAAACACTGACAGCGTTACCTAGGAAAACGAAGTGATGACTCTAATAACAGCTAATTAAGAAGAATTGTTCAACACCTGGTCTACATTACTTATTTGACGGAAACTGCAGCTTCAAAGAGCTAGTCCAGGGAAGCGATAGATAAGATCATCAGAAAACAATAAAAGCAAGTACATGATTATTTGGAAGAATGCTATTATGTAGACTATAGACTACATGTTCAATAGAGGTTTAAAGAATTGGGTTGAATAATGTTGGAATGATGAAGCTACATAACATAAGGAAATGATATAAAAAATTTAGTAGCTATATGACCAATCAATAATGTCATATGGATTGTCTACTCTTAAATGTAAATCAATACTAATTTACAAAAATGCAATTCAGCAATTCATTAATTATTCTTTAAAACTGTTCCAAAGAGTTGACCACAGATCTCTCATGGTTTCTTTAAATCAATGAAAAGGACTATCAATTGTAAAATGCTACATGTTTCCAAGCTTAGTGAAAATAATTGCTGCTAATGGCCTACAAGTTAAAGGCATATGAATAAAAACATTTTGAGAGGTTATATCTGTTATTAACCTGTAAAGTGGCTTGGAAGTAGCACTTCAAATTAGGCAATGTTCAGATGAACACTTTCAAGGTTAGAAAATTATAACTAAAAACAGCAGTTTAAAGAAATGCTAGAAAATCAATATTATGTCTATATACTTTCTTCCTTGGAAAATATTATCTGATTCAGGTATAAATTAAACTATCAAGAGTTGTCCAAATTCTTAAGAAAGACAGGTCTATACACCAAAGCTGTCATTCTCACAGGTGTAAGGTGATACCTCATTATAGTTTGTACCTGTATTTCTCTGAAGTTTTTTTTTTCCTTTTTTGACTCCAAGGTTATTGATGGTGCTTGGTGCTGACATTATGAATCCACTATTTCTCGTGGCCAATTTTTTCATTTAATTGAATAGGACAGAGAGAAATTCAAAGGGGAGGGGAGATAGAGGTGGAGAAAGAAAGACACCTGCATACCTGTTCACTGCTTGTGTAGCAACCCTCCTGTAGATGGGGTGAGAGGAAGGGTGGGGTTCCAACCTGAATACTTGTGCTGGTCCTTGTGCTTCATACTATGTGCGCTTAACCCTGTCACCATCGCCAGGCCCCCTAAATATTTTCTCATATGACTTTTAGTACTGTGGACCTCTTCCTCTGAGAAATAACTATCCATATTCTTGACCAATTTTATAATGGGATTGTTTCCCATGAGTGATCATCCCACTTTCGTTTATCTTATCCATATCCAAAACTCTCTCCCTTTACACTGTCTGAACTGGAAGACGCTTTGAAGAGGGTTAAACCGGGAATGGCTGCTGGCTATGATAACATCACCCCAGAACTCATTCTTAACTTGGGCCCCGCGGCAAAAAAGTGACTCACTACATTCCTGTCCCACATCTTGGAATCCGAATCTATGCCCAAAATTTGGCGTCGTGCAAAGATAATAGCAGTTTTGAAACCAAAGAAAGACCCAACACTGGCCACCAGCTATAGACCAATTTCTCTCCTCTCCGTGTGTTACAAACTCCTTGAGAAGCTGCTTCTGTTACGTATTTCTCCTCTTACAGAGAAATTCCTATCACCCGCCCAAGCTGGTTTCCACCCAGGAAGATCTACCTGCGAACAAGCCCTGGCCCTCTCAACTTACATTGAAAATGGATTCCAGAAGAATTTAAAGACGGGTGCTGTCTTTGTTGATCTCACAGAAGCCTATGACACGGTCTGGCACCATGGTCTCCTAGTCAAGATCTCAAGATGCCTGCCTCCATGGGTGGCCAACACTATATCGTTTCTTCTCCAAAACAGAAGATTCCGGGTGCATCTGAGTGACAAGTCTAGCAGATGGAGACTTGTCTCAAGTGGCCTCCCTCAGGGCTCTGTTCTGGCTCCTACGCTATTTAATATTTACATCAATGACCTCCCAGAAACTTCTTCAAGGAAGTTCATCTACGCCGATGACATCTGCTGTGCAACTCAGGCATCCAAGTTCGACATCCTCGAGGAAACACTCATGAAAGACATGTCTCTGATATCTGATTACTGTAAAAAATGGCGACTAATCCCTAGCACTGCAAAAACGGTATCATCTGTTTTCCATCTACACCATGCCTCAGCCTCGTGTGAGCTTAATGTACAGTTTGACAATACGAGAATGCGGCATGAAGCCCAGCCAGTCTATCTTGGCGTTACTCTCGATAGCACTCTGTCATTTCACGAACATCTCATAAAAACTGCAGCAAAGGTGGGCGCGAGGAATAACATCATTGCAAGACTGGCCAGCTCCTCATGGGGCGCGAGCGCTTTCACACTACGATCATCTTCTCTGGCATTATGCTATTCCACTGCAGAATACTGTGCCCCAGTATGGTTCCGTAGCCCCCATGTCCACTTGGTCGATTCCAAATTATATTCCTCCATGAGGATAATTTCTGGAACCATTCATTCCACCCCAGTTCCATGGCTGCCAGTTCTTAGCAACATCGCCCGCCAGATATTCGTCGGATGCAGCATCATCTAAGTTCATTTCCCACATCTACGCTCGACCGGACCTGCCAATATACGCGGATATCTTCGCCCACCCTGTCCAACGCTTGATGTCTCGTTATCCAATCTGGTCTCCTACACCTACACTGAACTTCTCTGTTCCAGACTCTTGGAAACAGAGTTGGCAGTCAGCTGAGGTAAAGAACAAACACCTCATCACAGACCCCTGCAAGCATCAACCTGGCTTTGACCTAGCACGTTATGAGACCATGACCGGTGCGCCGCTATGTTCCATCGCTGGGGAGCCAGAGACGACCTGAACTGCCCCTGCGGCTACAGACGGACTATAACCCACATAGTCAACGACTGCCACCTCTCCAGATTCAAAGGAGGTCTCAAAACTTTACATCAGGCTCAACCTGACGCTGTTGACTGGCTATGGAAGAAGGGCAAACCCTAGAAGAATGGGATTGATTTTGGTTTTTTATTGTTATTTTGGTGCTAAGGTTGCTTAGTTAAGTATTTTGATTCTTAGTCATTTATCCGAAGAATGTTATGTAAAAGTCTTCTAAATTGTATGTAGCTTGTCTTTGTTATGGTTATGGTATTCTTTGCTTCACAGAAACTTTTTAGTTTGATGTAGTTTTGTTGGTTTATTTTTGTTTTCATTGCTGTTGAATTTGCGTCTTTGAAGACAAACTTTGGAGAGGATATGGGGAAAAAGGGACCCTTTGCACTTCTGTTGGGAATGTAAATTGGCCCAAAACTTGTGGAAAAGAATTTAGTGATTTTTCAGAACAGTAGGAAAAAAAGAGACCTACTCTTTGAGCATTTTCTCCCCTATGGACTTACCCAAAGGAAACAAACACATCTAACAAAAGAGATCTCTAGGGAGTCAGGTGGTAGTGCAGCGGGTTAAAAGCAAGTGGCACAAAACGCAAGGACTGGTTAGAGCCCCCTGGATCCCCACCTGCAGGGGTGTCCCTTCATAGGTGGTGAAGTTGGTCTGCAGGGTGTTTATCTTTTTCTCCCCCTCCTCTCTCCATTTCTCTCTGTCCTATCTAACAACAACATCAATAACAACAATAATAACTACTACAACAATAAAAAAACACAAGGGTAACAAAAGGGAAAATAAATATTTTTTAAAAAGAGATCTCTTTATGCATTATGTTCATAGCAGCATGATTTTTAATAGCTACAACATGACAACAATCCACATGTCCAGTATCAAATGACTCAAATAAGTGTGACACAGATAAACAAGAAAAAGCGACTCAGCTGTTACAGTTGATGAAGTCCTCTCCTTTGCATCATCTTGGATGGAACTTGAAAACATCACAGTAAGTAAGATAAACCAAAAAGAGAAACACAAATACTGAATGATCTCACTTAGAGGTAGAGAGGGAAAAATCAAAATAAAACCAGGATGGAGCATGCTATATTGCACTAAAGCAAGGGACTTGGGGGAAAGAGGTAGATGAAGAGGTGGAGAGAAATGTGAGGGCTTAGTCTATGTGGTATAATAGAACCTAAATAGTAGGTGAGAGTGTTCTCCAAGGTATTTACAATGGGGGATGGGAAAAGTTACCCATGTGTGAACAACTGCATTGTATGTCACTACCAGATAAAATGAAAACAACACTAAAAAAACAAACAAACAAAAAACTACCTATGATGTTTGGTCTTCAGGTTAGATCTGTTAACTCTACTGCTATTCTGCTCTGCTTGGTACACTACTGACTTTTATGAGATGCTTTGTAAATATCAGCATTTTTGCACAGAAACTCAAACAGAACAGAAAAGTGCATCCTGTCAGCAAACATGCACTCTCTTTCTGAAAGAATCTCAACAGAATTTAATTAGCAGGTTAAATAAATAAGGAATGGTTGTTGGTAAAAAAAAAAAAAAGGAGGAATTGCAGATAAAAAGGGATTAAGACAAGATATTATGCGAATATATATATTTCCCTTTACAAACTGGCTTAGAGCACAGTTGTGGAAACTGTACACATGGGTACAATTTCTCATATCCCTGTGACAGATATCTGCAAAACACTCTCATATCCAACTGAGATCTTTTCGTACCATCATCCATCAGGAACTTAAAGCCTCCCAATCCCCACAACCACTCCCTGCTCTAAATATTTTTAAGGGAGCAGAAAAATAGAGAAGACATGGATATAGCAAATACCAGAGATTTCTATGTTTGTGCATAGAAATGTATATTTTATAATTCTGGAAACTGGACAGTCTGAGATCTCGTTCCCAGAATAGTCAAGCTCTAGTGACTGCTCACTTCCTAGTTTATAGGCAGCTATTTTATTGTTCTAAAATGGTAGAGAGAAAGGAGAAATAGTTGTTTCCCTGTCTCTAATTGAGGGTACTGAACCTACTACATTAGCTTCACTTTTATAATAATCCACCAAAGGTCCCGTATCTAAATACCATCGCATTAGGAGTTAAGATTTCTATATATAAACTTAATTAGCGACACAAATATTTAGTTCATAATAATAGGGGTAGTTGAATATTTCATAACCAACAATTGCAATAAGACACAGATTTGTCTTATTTTATTTATTTGTTACTGGATAAAGACAGAGAGAAATTGAGAGAGGAGGGGGAGGGAGAGAGAGAGATACCTGCAGCTCTACTTCACCACTCATGAAGCTTTCCCCTGCAGGCAGGGACCAGAGGCTTGAATCCGTGACCTTGTGCATTGTAGTGTGTGCAAAGTGCACTGCCACCTGCCCCATAAGACAAAGATTTGCTATTTCCTTTCTTTTTGGAAATTTTCATTAGATATGGCTTTTGTATTTATATCCATTGCTTCCTATGTATTGGGTTGTCTAGACAGTCATGATTCTTTTTGTGTGTTTTTACATAGAAAACTATGTCATGAGTTTTCCAGTAACCCAATATATGGTATACACCAAAATCAAGAAGACTGTTACCACGATGTATGATGTATGAATGAGACTAAGCCATAAACGCAAATCTAATCGATGAAATACTCTTTCATATGAGAGGCAATTTTCATCTGTATAATCTTTTGTCTCATAAATTAAACCTGAGGCAATCAAACCTGCTAAAGACTGTTTAAGTATTTGCATTTTATAATTAAATAAATGCATTTATCTGAAACTCGTAAAATGTTATTGCAAATAGCTCGCCTGGGAAGTGCTGCCCAGGTTCAAGCACAGTTTCCAGTACACTAGGGTAAATATCAGAGCTGTAGTGTCATTCCTTTCTTCTTTCTATCTGCACAAATTCCTCCTAGAACTTTGAACCCCAGTGACAACAACAACATTTTTTTTTAACTTGAATAAATTGGCTAGAGAAATGGTCATTGACTTATATGAAAGCCCCACTTAGGAGTGCCATGGTAGTATGGGGGGGAGGGAGAAAGCTCTGGAACCCTGGTCTCTCTTTCTGAATGAAAAAGTCCAACTGGGAGTTGAAAAATCAAATGACTCAAATGTGCTATAAAAAGTGCTAAGATTATTTGGTAATTGGGTTAACTTTGAAAAGTCCTTTTGTTAGGGTTTGCTGTAGAGTACCCAGTATCTTGTATATAGCTGTGCCATTGGTTGCTTCTGATCTACTTGGTCTAGGCTTTTGAGAGTCTGCATATCAAATACACAGCCTGTATATTAAAAAGACTCAGTCTGTGTTTTAAAAACTTTGAGACATACAATTAATTTCCCCCCCTCATATTAATTAACTAGTGATTTATATGACTACACTTTACGAGGAGTGTACATAAACACCATTCCCACCACCAAAAGACTGTGTCCCATCCCACCCACCCACCCCCACCCCCACCCCCCACCGGCCCAGGAAGCTGCATGTCTACCCCTCACCACAGGGTTTTTACTTTGGTGCCCTACTTTCAATTTAGTCAGATCCTGCTTTTAGTTTCCCTTTCAGATCTTCTTTGTCAACTTCGTTGATGAGTGGGATCATCCCATACTCATCTTTATCTTTCTGACTTAGTTCACTTAACATAATTTCTTTTAGCTCTGTCCAAGATGGGTCAGAGAAGGTGGGTTCATTGTTCTTGATAGCTGTATCCATTGTCTTTTTGAACCCTAAGACAGCAGGAACCTCACATCTCCACTATAGAGCCTATATTTTCCCCAGTCCTGGAACCTTAGGATAGGGCCCACTTTCCCGCATGCCTCTCCCAATCCATATCAAATAATATTGCATCTGCTGATCGCAACCTAATTAACGCAATGATCGCCACCTCAGCATGCTTCAGCTCAGACTGTGTGCAGAGACTTCAGGTGTGGAATGACAACCCTTCAGCTTCATTACTTGGGTGAGACCTTTCCTTTCATAGTATTCTCTAATTCCATCCCAGGTGGTTCACTTTCTAACAAAGTCCCAAAACCTAGATATAGACCAGGTTCTGTGAGAGAGAGCATATGTTCACACATATCCATAAACTAGTGCAAAATATATACCTCAAAGCAGAAGTACACTAGAGTTTGCAGTGAGTACCCCCCCCCCCCAACACTTCCTCTCCACTATTCCAACCTTTGCATCCATGATTGCTCAATAATTTGTTTGGCTTTGTATGTTAACTCTCTTTTCAGCCACCAGGTTCCAGATGCCATCAGGATGCCAGCCAGGCTTCCCTGGACTGAAGACCACACCAACTTGTCCTGGAGCTCTGCTTCCCCAGAGGCCCACCCTACTAGGGAAAGAGAGAGGCAGACTGGGAGTATGGACCAACCAGTCAATGCCCATGTTCAGTGGGGAAGCAATTACAGAAACCAGACCTTCCACCTTCTGCAACCCACAATGATCTTGGGTCCATGCTCCCAGAGGGATAGAGAGTGGCAAAGCTATCAGGGGAGGGGATGGGATATGGAGATTGGGTGGTGGGAATTGTGTGGAGTTGTACCCCTCCTACCCTATGGTTTTGTTAATTTATCCTTTCTTAAATAAAAAATAAATTAAAAAAATAAAGAAATGTTAAAAAAAAGTGCTAAGATATATTAAAATACTTGGACATACAATATATTTTAATAAATCCTGTTTACTTAATTATTTTGTTTATATTTTTTAAGATGTATTTACATCACCATAGATAGATTTGATAAGATATAGCTTTCAAATATGTGGTGCTGATAAAGCCCAGAGGCCCACACAGGTAAATCCTGCACTCTACCTTGCGCTACCTTCCTGGTCTATCTGGTGACATTAACATTTCAAAACTTCAGCATCAGGGAACCATGCAAAGCTTCAGAGGAAAAAAAAAAAAACATATATATGAAAAAGAGCCACTTGGGAAAATCAGCAGTATAATTACATGTTAAGACTAAATTAACTTTAAATTATCTTCATGTATTAGTAATACAAATAGTAGTTGTCAAATAACTTTTGGAGGTCAAACTTTTTCCTTAAAATTTCATTTTATTTATTTATTTTGCCAGACAGCTATCTTTTTTTAGTAAATAGTAATAAAGGCATGTACGCCTATGAAAAGGATAATTTACGACAGGTTACCAGGTTTGCTGTTGCTATGTCTGTCATTTAATCATGGCATTTATTTAATTTCAAACCTTCTTCAGAGTAACACATATATTTGAAATAAAATATGCAAATAAATTCAGTCTCTAGAGAAGGGTAAATTCAACCGTGAAGCAGAATAGATTTCCATTTTCCTAATGCACTTTGGCACTTCTGTGTGTCCACTTGCATTAGCCTATGAAAGTATCTCCAGCACTGTCAGCCTCAAGAATGTGTTAAAATGACATGGTAAATTTAGAGTTCTGAAAGTAAATAAGTCTTGTGTGGAAAAGGCCTTCCGGATCACGTAGGTATAGCAGAAACATTCCATGCATTTTAAATGCCTATAATCATAATTCTCCACCACAAAATGAAATATATGTTCTATCAAAATAATTATTTTCCTCTATAACTATCAGTGCCACTGAAGTAGTTCTCCTATCCACTTTCCCTGCTGGTCAATATATATATACAGTAACACTGTTGGGGAGTATTGGAAAGAAGAAGGCTCTGTTCAAATATATTGTATCTTCACATTAAATAGTAACTAACCTATTGCCAACTTCATAAGACAATTAAGAAGGTGTTTCAAAAAATTCCCACTAATAATAATACCCCTCAAATGGGGAAGTGAATCTTCATTTCTGAACTACTGCCTTGATTTACTGTGTTAAGAAATATTGGCTGGGCAGCAGGGCAGCGTATTAAGCGCATATGGCGCAAAGCACAAGGACTGGTGTAAGGATGCTGGTTTGAGCCCTGGCTCCCCACCTGCCGGGAAGTTGCTTCACAAGCAGTGAAGCAGGTCTGCAGGCATCTTTCTCTCCCCCTCTCTGTCTTCTCCTCCTCTCTCGATTTCTCTCTGCCCTATACAACAACAACTATAACAATAACAACCACAACAAAGGCAACAAGGGCAACAAAATGGGAAAAAATAGCCTCCAGGAGCAGTGGATTCTTAGTGCCGGCATGGAGCCCCAGTGATAACCCTGGAGGCAAAAAAGAAATAAAATACTTCCAGAGGGGCTGGGTGGTGGTTCACCCGGTTGAATATACATGCTACACAATGTGCAAGGACCTGGGTTCGAACCCCCGTCCCCACCTGCAGGGGGAAAGCTTTGAGAGTGGTGAAGCAGTGCTACAGATGTTTGTCTTTCTCCCTCTTTATCTCCTCCTTCTCTCTCAGTTTCTGCATATCTTTATCCAAAAAATAAATAAAGATAATAATAAAAAAGGAAAAGAAAGGAAATATGTCGAGACAAGGTAGTTTTCTTTTTATGTTATTGTTTTTATTGAGGGATAACGGTTTACAGTGCAGTCCTTGATACATGGGTACAATTTTTCATCTGCCTGTGAAAGTCTTCTGCGTAATACTGTCTGTCACTTACATCACAGGTCCTTTCACATCATCATGCATCACAACTCCAAAATTCTTTCAAAGATAAGGCAAGACTACCCTTAACAAGACCCTTTGACCTTTGACTCAGAGGTAAATTTTAAACTCTGAAGCATCCTGAAAGCCCTTACAGAGCACAGTGGGGATGAGCACATTCTTAATAGCTTTTTCATGTGCATGTAAAGTGAGAGAGAGAGATCAAGGTCAATGTGAATTGTGTAGACTGTGTTTGTTTATTTCATATGTTTTAATAAACTTAAATCCTCCAGTATCTCCTTCCTGGGAGTGAAATTTAATTATTTTCCTTGTAAAGGCCAAATATCTCCATCTAAAATACATAACTGCTTCTTTCCATTAGAAAATAAGAAAAAGGGGCGGGGGGTTAAAGGTGATACTTAATTATGTGGCTTTACTCTAGGAAGTAAGCATGCTTATAAGAATTCACCTGCCAGTGTAAATGACTTCCTACTCATTTTAAGACTATTTCTTTTATAACTTCTCACATATCTCTCCCAGTTTGGAGTTCATTTTTGAAATTAGTGCCCTGGAGTGAAATCAGGCATGAAATCCTTTCAAAAATATTTTTTTTCCTTCTAAAAGTAAAAAGATTTTTTTTTTAATTTCAAAAGAAAAGGAAGAAATTTTCTCTTTTTCTGTCTAATCTGAACAATTTTCTGGGTCAGACTCACTGTGAGCTCAGTTGATTGGCAGACGGGGAAGCCAGGGTGCTTCTAAGGAAGGTTATTTCTTTCTTCTAGCTTTAGACATTTGTTCTGCAATTGCTATGGTAAATTACCAATATTTGTTTAATGCATGTTAGAATTCATTACTACAGTCAATATGAAAGAAGTGAGTAAAAATCAAACATTTTACTATAACTGGATCAACTACTTTAAAATGTCTACTTTTTTAAAAATTTTCTTCCTTCTGTTTAAAGTTTGAAAACTTAGAGAAAAACACCAACATTTTTCACAAGCATACTCTAGGGCTAAAGGCCATTTTCTATGCCTCAATTATTTTAATTTCCCCTCTTCAGTACATTGATACTACAGTTTGCCCAAGATTTGAATCCTATAATTCTTTAGGCCTTCAAATATTTATGTCAGGAAACCATCTTAGGATGGTAATGATGAACTATTAGCATGATCTGAACATTTGAGAACACAGGGAATATGAAGAATAAGAAGAGATAAAATAAAAGTCTGAATGCTTTGAAAGTGTACTCAATATGGATCTACCTGTCAATGCCCATGTTTAGCAGGGAAGCAATTACAGAAGCCAGACCTTCAACCTTCTTCACCCCACAATGATCTTGGGTCCATACTCCCAGAGGGTTAAAGAATAGAAAAGCTATCAGGGGAGGGTATGGGATACAGAGTTCTGGTGGTGATAATTGTGCGAAGTTGTACCCCCCTCTTATCCTATGGTTTTGTCAAAGTTTCCTTTTTATAAATAAACAGTTTTTTAAAAAATGTACTCAATATTAACTGTTGATAAGTAAAAATTTGAGGACATCATTCGCAATAATTTTACCTAAATACAAATATCACTTTTGGGAATTGCTTTTCAAGTAGATCTAATCTAGATGTCTATCTAATGTTATGGAGCTTCTTTATTTCATTGTGACAAAGAAATTCATTTTGTCCCTAATAAATATGTTTTTTATCCATTTATATTCTACTAGTAGGTGTTATTAATTTTTCTTTATTTACATTTGGAGAAACTCTATATTCTTTGGAAGCCAAGATATACAGAAAGTTATTTTATTATCCTATACCATGCTGAAATTTTTTACTACAACTGGGAATAGATGTTGTACATATCTTATTGAGTTAACTTAGAAATTAAATGAGGTAGTATAAAATGTAAATACCTTATTATCAGGCCTGGTAATATTAAATATGCATGTATTTATGTATTATTATTTTGAATTCCATAAGCATCTGTGACAACAAAACTGAAATTTGAACCTAAGTTTATATGATAATGTTGATATGGAGATTTAGATAGTTCTATAATTAAGATTGTTTAATATGACCTCTTTAGAGTGAAAGATATTAATATAAAAGATAAGTCAAAACAGGAATATACAGTATTCTATCTTTACACCATCTTCATCAAAACTCCCTGTAATATCTGTCAAAAAGCACTTCCATCGATTTTTTTTAAATGTCTTCAGAAATTATTTAGTGGAAAAAGTGAAATCAAACATACATGCACTAAGATTTATTTTTAGCACACACTGACACCAAAAACCATTTGACCTTCCTGAAATAGTTATTATCACTATATATAATTTTAAAGCAGTATTAGGGGTGTTGATAATGTTGGCATCACAGAACTTTATTATAGGTAAAATGTTATCTTGTCAAAATATTTTATGAGATAGCATTTGATTAATCTATTTTTTTAATGAATTCTTTTCTCTATCTTCTGTAACAGAAATAGTCAGATCTCAAATAGAAAAAAAAAAAACCCTTTCTGCTTTAATTACAAAATTGTTTGTTTACATAAGTAAAAACTTAAGATAAAAGTATTCTTTGAACGAAATAGTCATTAAAGACCCTATTGTGGGGGAGGGGGCTGGTGGTGGCACACTGGTTTGATCATACCTGTTACAATGCCTAAGAACCTGGGTTTCAGCCCCCACTCTCCACAAGCAGGGGAAAAGATTTTTGAGTGTTGAAGCAGGGCTGTAGTTGTTTCTCTGTCTCTTTCCCTTATATCTCCCCATATACTCTCAGTTTCAGGCTATCTCCATCCAATAAATAAAGGTAATTTAAAACATATATATATATTATTGTGCCAGGATGGTTGAGTGCACATATTACAATGTGCAAGGACCCAGGTTTGAGACCCCCAGTCTCCACCTGCAGAGGGAAAGCTTTGTGAATGGTGAAGCAGTGCTGCTGGTCTCTCTCTCTCTCTCTCTCTCTGCAGGTCTCTCTCTCTCTCTCTCTCTCTCTCTCTCTTCCCCTCTCTCCCTCTCTATTTCCCCATATTAATTCCATTTATGGCTGTCTCTATCCAATAAATAAATATGAGTTTTTTTAAGCTATTGTCATCTGCAAATACATAGGCAATAGTCTAACATTTGAAATCTGAGAAAATTTGTGACTATTAACTTAAATGGCTATCTAACTTTAAGATTCCCTGTTTTGTCTTCTTGCATCTCTACATATTCAACTATGTTGTATCTAATCATCACACACTGAGCTACTCAATCACAAGAATCATGTGTTATTTATATCTTTGGCCCCAACAATTGGTAGCACTGACATACCATAGATATTTATGTTCTCAAGAATGAATGAAATCTAGAATAAGTATTTGTAACACTGTGACAGAACTCACTATGAGGGTTAGACAATCATGCTAAGCTAATTAAATCTGGAAAATGAAAAACAAAAACTTAGCTATTAAATGCAGAGATTGGAATGCACAATAAGAATAATTCCAGCTGTCAAAATATGCATGAAGAAAATGACAGGAAAGGGATACACTGGCAAAAGAGACAAAAATAATTTGTCTGAAAACTGAGTCCCTCCTGCCACAGTCCAGCCAACTTGTCAATTTAATTCGCAACTGCCAAAAGGAAGGCAGATGAGTCAAAACAGGTGTTTGTGTTTTTTTCTTCTGTTTTTAATGGGGGAAAATCAAGTGAAGGCACAGATATGCCAGCTGTGAAGAGCCGCTGACACCTGTGGTTGCCACATACTATTCTTGTGAGATAGGTCAGAAGCAGCTAAAGACAGCTGATAAAATGAGGTGATGATACAGGTAGAAGTCAAAAGAAAAAAAAAAAACAGGGGATGTTATACATAAAAGACAAAGAAAAGAATAAATGGTACCCATAAACTAATTTCAAAATGTCTATTTTTATTTTTTCTAATTAACAAAAGTTGTGCTCTATTTTCCTTCTCCTGGTCTTTAAATAAAATACAATATACATGAATAAAAATGGAAGTTTGTCTGCTGTGTAGTATACAACTCTATATGCCTTACAGGCTCAACTGAAGTTACACAACATTCTCCTCTATTTTTACTTCTGCCCCTTTTCACCCCCCTCACCTTCCCACCCACACCAGGACAGTGAAAATAAAGTCAGAAGAATTATGTGGAACTCAAAGGAAACTTGACTGTCTAAAACGCTGTGGGTATGTCAGCCCAAGTGTAGGAGGAATCTTTATTCCTTTGTTTGCTGATGAATCCCTGAGAGAGAGCACTGGGTGAAGGGGATTAGATTTGAACATAGACATTGTCATGACCATAGTTATGATTTTTAACGATGATTTAGAAATAGACACGCTTTGGCTGCTCCTGACACTATGTGCCCTCTCACTAACATCTTCAGTGTACAAATTTATTTTTATTATTATTTTTTTTATTCAGAGAGAGGCCCTGGAAATAGTATTTCAGTGCAACAAATCGTGAAAAATTGGTATATGACACTATAAGAATGACTAATCTAGGCAAAAGAATAAAGGAACAAAAGCTAAATTAAGTAGATATTTAAAATTAATATTGATTTCAAGTTCTGGTTTTAAAAAATTATTTAATAAGGTAACCTCTGCAGGATTTTGGTCATGTCAATGAAGATCAATTTGGGCACCGTGGGGGCTGATGAACACTCTGAGATTCCACTCAGAAAGAAAGCTGTGAGAGAACATAAGAATTCAAAGGATATTAGTGGACTCAGCATGGCTGAGAAGTTCATTACCAGCAAGTGACTGAATATGATGCAGTTGATATTAGAAGATAATGCAGAAAATCGGTGGGTGAGGTTATGTTTTTGAGGGAGATTTAAGTTTTGAAAGCACAATTTTTGTTTAGATAGCACACACACACACACACACACACACACACACACTGATCTAGCAAATCAAACATTCATATACTAGATAGAAAACATGGAGGATCCACTCATTTTGAAGGTTTATTCAGCTAGTGGGAGTATTTCTTAACACTTAAGCCACAAAGGGAACCATAGAGCAAATGTGATCCGCAGCACAATAGCCAGAGAGATAATAGGTGTACTGGTTAAACTTGAAAAAAATATGATAATGATAATAATAATAACAACAACAATAATAACAAAAGTCTATTCCCCTGGTACACTGTTACACAAAATAGACATTATTTGAAACTTTAAAGCTAAAATTTAAGTTTACATTGAACTAATAACATTTTGAAGTCTGGCTTTAGAATATATATGTAATCTATGAAAAATACAATGTTGTAAGTGATCTATTAGTTATTCCAGAGAGCCAGATAATAGCCACTAAAGAATTTTTACATTTTAAAATTTTTTTATATTTATTTATTCACTTTTGTTGCCTATGTTTTATTGGTGTAGTTATTATTGTTGTTGTTATTGATGTTGTTGTTGTTGGATAGGACAGAGAGAAATGGAGAGAGGAGGGGGAAACAGAGAGGGGGAGAGAAAGATAGACACCTGCAGATCTACTTCACCACCTGTGAAGCGACTCCCCTGCAGGTGAGGAGCCTGGGGCTCAACAGGGATCCTTACACTGGTCCTTGTGTTTTGCACCATGTGTGCTTAACCCACTGTGCTACTGCCCCACTCCCAATTTTTACATTTTCATTATAACTTTTTCTACATAAGTGAAACTGTTGAAATTTAGATATGACTGTGACAGTAAATAATACCAAGCAGTATAATACAGTATTGTTAATATAGTATAATTATAAATATATTTCTTTTATTAATAAAATGAGGGTATACTGAGTAGTATAAATTAACATGAATCTATTGGTTAGGGAGACACTTTTAGAATGGGAAGATTATTCCTAATATTCTTTTTTTATCAGACTGCCATGTCCATATAAACATATTTTTTAACACTCACTACTCTGATATTGACATTTAGCTATTTAATTCAAACATTTAAAAACCTAGTAATATGAATATTACATGAATTATGACAAATATATAAGTTTTTACCCAGTAATCATTTATGAAAATATGTGCAAAGAACACTTTTTTTTTTAGTGAAAGAGACCACACATATATACATGCCCACACACACACAGGAATATGTCCCATGAATGATCCAATTTGGGAATTGGAGACTTTCAAGAGATTCACCAGGTACATTATTATTTTAAAAAGTTGAAGAATGCTGGGGAAAAAATATGTTCATCTTCTTTACATGCAAAATTTCCATAATTTCTCAAATCATAGGCTTTTTTTATTTTAAAATGATATTAGTTAATAGTACCATCATAATATTGATATTTACCCTTTGCTAAGAATTTTACAATTTGATTAACTTGGTAAATGTTTCTATTATTTAGATCCTATTTTACCTCTTCTGATAGTACTCAAGGCTTCAGGTCAGAAGGAATAAGACTAAAAAGTATAATAGGTGTTAGTATGAAAACAGTGATTGAATCTAGCTAGGACTATTGAGTTTTACAAGCTATAATATATGCCTAAGAATTATGTTGTATCATTTTACTTACAAAGAATTTCTGCTTTTAATGTCACATGAAAAATACTTTCTGAGATAAACTTAAAAGAAACATTTCTCAGTGCATTGCTATTACTGCTACCCTTATAGGTACATATCTATAACTGCCCAACACACATCTTTTGAATACTTCTCAGACCAAACAAGCAAAATAAAATAATAATAACCTCAAATAGATCCTAAGGAGAAAAGGAAGAGGGAGAAGAAGAGGAGGAGGGAGGTGAGGAGGAGGGAGATGAGGAGGAGGAAGATGAGGAGGAAGAAGAGGAGGAGGAGAAAGCAAATTTAATTACATAGGTATGGAGAGGCTACATGGCAATAAATGATAAAATAAATGTTACTAACCAGTGATTTATATCCTGTGCTAAGGAGTGGGTTTGGAATCTGCGTTGTCAAAGAGAGAATATAGGGGATCTCACAGAGGAGTAGGGCTTCCTTTAACAAGACCCTGTCTTAATATGTTTGCCCTACATTTAGTTTTCCTCAACATAAAGGTGATTTCTTGTCTATTACCTAAATCTAGGGAATCTGTTATCTTTGAATATTGGTAGCAGTTTCTCCAGAGATCCATGAGGCATGATTGATATTAGTTTCATGTACCAAGATGACAAGTGTAAGAAAATAACTGCTCTGGTATTTTGAGGGATGTCTGTTCTGCAGTACTATCTAAATTCATGCTATAACTCAAGTTACTTAACAATTTTCTACCTTATATTAGTCAGTATACACTACTGTGAACAGCATATAAAGTTGTCCCTATGGATATCTAATCTTTGACAAAAGTGCCCAGACTATTAAACAGGGAGAAGAGAGTCTCTTCAACAAATAGTGCTGGAAAAAATGGGTTAAAGCATATAGAAGAATACAACTGAACCACTATATTTCACCAAACACAAAAGCAAATTCCAAATGGATCAAGAACTTGGATCTTAGACCAGAAACAATCAAATATTTAGAAGAGAATATTGGCAGAGTTCTTTTCCATCAGTTTTAAAGGCATCTTCAATGATAAGAATCCAATTACAATGAAGACTAAAAATAAACCAACTCGATGACATCAAATTAAAAAGCTTCTGCACAGCAAAAGAAAACCACAACCTAAATAAAGAGACCCCTTACAGAATGGGAGGAAATCTTTACATGTCATATGTCAGACAAAAGGCTAATAACCAAAATATATATATATGAAAAAAAACTCACCAAACTCAGCAACAAAAAAAATATGATCTCATCCCAAAATAGGGAGAGAATATGAATAGAATATTCATCAGAGATCCAAAAGGCAAACAAACATACGACAAAATGCTCCATGTCATGGACTGTCAGAGAAATGCAAATAAAGACAATGAGATACCACTTCACTCTAGTGAGAATCATACATCAGAAAACATAGCAGCAGCAAATGCTGGAGAGGTTGTGGCATCAAAGGAACCCTCCTGTACTGCTGGTGGGAATGTAAATTGGTCCAACCCCTATGGGGAGCAGTCTGGAAAACTCTCAAAAACCTAGAAGTGGACCTACCCTATGACCCTGCAGTTTCTCTCCTGGGTACATATCCCAACAAACCAAACACACCCATCCAAAATAAATAGTGTATACCTATGTTCATAGCAGCACAATTTGTAATAGCAAAAACCTGGAAGCAGTCAGGTGAGTGACTGAGTTAAATTGTGGTATATATATATACAATGGAATACTACTCAGCAACTAAAAATGGTGAATTCACTTCCCTCACCTTATCTTGGATGGAACTTGAAGGAATCAATGAAATTATCCAGTAAGAGAAGGACTAATATGGGATGACCTCACTCACAGACAGAAGTCAAAAACAGGAACAGAAAGGAAAACACAAAGCAGAACTTGGACTGGAGTTGGTGTATTGCACCAAAGTAAAAGACTCTGGGGTGGTGGAGAGGGTTCAGGTTCTGGAACATGATAGCAGAGGAGGACCTAGTGGGAGTTGAACTGTTAAGTGGAAAACTGAGAAGTGTTCACATGTACAAACTATTATAATTTACTATTGACTATAAACCACTAATTCCCCCCCAAAAAGAAAATTTAAAAAGTTGTCTACTTATCTAAGAATGTCTGAGTGAACTTCATAAACTATATTGATGCTACATTTATATAAGAATATTCAATTAAATAACATGCACAACTAATTATTTCAAGCTTAGAAAAGCAATATTAACATGTTATACTTATTAAGACAGTATACATATTTTTTAAAGGTGGGTCTTCATTTAATTAGAAAACCAGACTATTGTCGTTTTCGACGGGTTAGGTTGTTTTCTCCAGGCTGGCTTCACGGGCGGGTAACAGACGACCAGGGACTCATGGTTGGGTTGTACGCAGTATCTCTTTATTCATGCAGGACGCAGCACAATCTAAGCCGAGCTAAGCTGAACTCAAGGTAAAGTACTCTAAAACTCACAATGCTGTCTTTATATATACTTGCCAAGTAAGGAAACAGGATGTGACATAGAGAGGGTGGAGAGAAAAGTGACTGGTGAAAATCAGAGTGTGACAAAGAAGGGATCAGGGTGTGACAAGGAGGGGGTGGAGCAGGCGAGAATCCTATCACTGAACCACAAATGCCCTGGAGGGAGGTGGAACTTGTTAACAGTGGTTATGTAAATAGAATAGTGTTAAGCAGGGGGGATTTAAACCAAATGAAACAGAAGGGGTCTCATGCATACCAACAGACTATTACTTGTAGATTACATAAAAGCCAGAATATTACTTGTGGATTACAGAAAACAACCTTTTTTTTTTTGTAACAATTACTTTAGTCTCTGAAATTTATCCAGTTAAAGGTATTCCTTTGTCCAATAAAACACCAGGTTGGGAAATAACAATGGTTATGCAAAATAGCCTCTTATGCAGAAGGCTTTCAGGTCCCAGGTTCAATGGCCCACACCACCATATGCCAGAGCTGAACAGTGCTCTAATAAAATAATAATAGAGGAGCTAGGGTTTTGGGGTGAGGGGGTGGATGTTGGTGGTGTAGCTCTCTTTCTCTCCCCCTCTGTCTTCCCCTCCTCTCTCAATTTGTCTTTGTCCTATCCAACAAAACAGCAGCAATAACATCAACAAGTGCAACAAAAATGGTCTCCAGGAGCAGTGGATTCATAATGCAGGCACTGTGCCCCATTGATAACCATGGAGGCAAAAAAGCAAACAAACAATAATAATTAAATAGAATAAAGTAAAAAAAAAGTAAAGCGCCTAAAGTTCAGACATTTAGTTGCCAAAACATTATATCATATTTTCCATAGTGCTATTGCTGAAGAATCTAATTTAGGAAGCATAAGTAAACAAAGACCAAGTCCATATGATACCTCATTGCCCCAATTACTCTTAACATCCAGAAAACATAGTCACTCTAAATATATACTGTAAACTATTCCATAAAATGGGGTTTTAAAAAAGAAAATCAACCCTTTAGAAATATAGTGCCTACTTAACTTTTTCAGATAATACCACTTAGAAGAAGCATACAAAATATAAATCCTGGGAGTTGGGCAGTAACACAGCGGGTTAAAGCTCAAGGACCAGTATAAGGATGCAGGTTCTAGCCCCTGCCTCCCCACCTGCAAAGGAGTCGCTTCACAGGCGTTGAAGCAGGTCTGCAGGTGTCTATCTTTCTCTCCCCCTCTCTGTCTTCCCCTCCTCTCTCCATTTCTCTCTGTCCTATCCAACAACGATGACAACAATAATAGCTACAACAATAAAAAACAAGGGCAACAAAAAGGAATAAATAAATAAATAATATATATATAAATCCTTATCACTGTTGTAATGATTTATAGACTCAAATGAACTGTTTCTCAATCTAATTTTGCATTTTATGCTTAACTACTGTGGCATTTGATCTTCTAAAGCAAATATTTATCTGTAGAAATTTTGTAGTTACAAAACTGTACATTTTATTGTTCTATGTTCTTTTTTTAAAAGATTTTTTGATATTTATTTATTTCCTTTTTATGCCCCTGTTGTTTTTTTTAATTGTTGTTGTAGTTATTACTGTTGTTATTGTTGTCATTGTTGTTGGATAGGACAGAGAGAAATGGAGAGAGGAGGGGAAGACAGAGAGGGGGAGAGAAAGACAGACACCTGCAGACCTGCTTCACAGCCTGTGAAGTGACTCCCCTGCAGGTAGGGGGCTAGGGCTCAAACCAGGATCCTCAAGCTGGTCCTTGTGTTTTGTGCCACTTGCGCTTAATCCATTGCGCTACCACCCAACTCCCTGTTCTATGTTCTTGACTATCTATTTTCACTGTTCCAGTTAAATGTTAAGGATAGTAAAATTGTTATTGGGCTTTAATACTGCTATTTAAATCACAATCATTCATAACCCTCTCTCTTAGATTTTTTACCATGCATAAATTGACCAGTAATTTGGTTAGCTAATTTGCTAGTTATTCTTGAGTGCATGGCCAATTAAACTCAAATATCAGAGTACAAAACAGGTCTTCAAATTTACTTTGTCAGTTCTAAACATTGAAATAAACTTGGGCAGATGAGCTATTGGGTAGAGGGAAAAAAAAGTGAAGTCAGGATAGTTAAGTGATTGCTGTGTAAGGGTAATTTTTCTCAAGCTGATAAACTGTCCTTCATTTGGAGATCCTATTATTTCACATTTTTATGTCTCAATGTCCTTTTTTATTATTAATTAAATCTCCTATATTACAGATCAACTCAGTTTTAGAGAGAAATTATGTAGACTCATCCAAATATATGTGTGTGTATATATATATATATATATATATATATATATATATATTAAACTCAATTTAATTGATACACTGTGCAAGAAAAGGTAGTTCAAGAAGAAACTATTATGTTTTCTGCCATTCTTTAGAAAGAATCTGTGATTTAGTCATTTAAAAAATCTGTAAGAAGTTGTGTTTCTGTTTCACAGACTGATGATCAAAAGATTAATTCTTCCAAAGTACAGCAATTGTGAGTGACAGAACCAGTTTTCAAATTCAGACCTCTGGATCCCACATTATGTTTCCTAAATTCCTCTGTTCTTTGCCCCCCCAAAACAAAACAAAACAAAAGAACAAGGAAAACATTTAAAAGTTGAAATGATAGGCAATGATTTGGAAAACTATAAATTACCTAGAATTTCTACCAAATATTTCCACACTGATGAAGATAACATAACTGATTTATTTCCTCTTAAATGTTGACAGCTTGCTTTCATGCACTTGGAAAATACTTAACTAAAAGCCTGGCGTTAGAAGGACAATTTATAATTTTTACATTGCAAGAACTCAGGCGCTTGAATTTAGTGTAAGAATCACTTTCTGTCCTTGTGTCAGAAGCAAGCCACGTGGTTTATAGAAATGAGCTTAATACAAGTTTCAATGCTGCAAATAGTTTTTCTTTTTTTTTTTTTTATTTTCCTGGAGATTCTGGTTTTGCATTCAGATAATTACATCTCTTATTCGTTTTCTTCTACCTGAATCTATTTTTTTATTTGAATTTATTTGGCTCTTCTGGAAGCCTTTGCACATGAAATACATTTGGATTTATTAAACTTTTTAAAAAACTTTTATGACTATAAATACTTTAGCCATTTCAATTTATTCTGTACCATCTGATAAAAGTTATCTGTGTGAATGGAGTGCTATATTATAAGAAATATATATATGTATATATATATGTATATATATATACATATATATATCACATAAATATACAAATGTAGAAGCTAAAGAGTTAAAATTAAAAAAGAACTAGTATAAAAGCAGTGTATGGCCGGGTGGTGTTGCACCTGGATGAGCACACATGTTACAATGTGCAAGGACCCAGGTTCAAGCCCCCCATCCCCACTTGCAGGGGGAAAGCTTTGCGAGTGGTAAGTAGAGCTGTGTTTCTCTGTCTCTCTCCCTCTCTGTCACTCCCTTCCCTCTAGATTTCTGGCTGCCTCTATCCAGTAAATAAATTTAATAAAAATAAAATTTAAAAAGCAGTGTATGTCAGTTGGCATAAAACAAGATCAACACTATATAACATTAGAAAAAACAATTTTGTGAGCTTTTTAAGGGTAGTAAGTAAGGTCAGTACTAAGTGTGTGATTCCTTACAATTTTACATTGCCTTAAATGCTATTTGTGGGGTTTCACCGTGGCAAACAGGGTTGAGTGCACGTGTTACAATGCAAAAGGACCCCAGTTCAAATCCCAAATCCCCACTTGCAGGGGGGAAGCTACTCAAGCAGTAAATCAGTGTTGGTAGTTGTTTCCCTTTCTCCCTCCCTATCTAAACCCCCTTCCCCTCAATTTTTGCCTGTCTCTGTCAAATAGTTAACTTTAAAAATGATATTTGCTATTATTTCTTTACAAAATTCATGTTTAACCAGTTTCTCAAGATCAGAGAATATATATACATATATATAATAACTTGGCATAATTTTTAGCAACTAGGAATGTTTACTGAATAGATGCACAAAAAATAATTAAGCGGGAGTCTGCGTTAGCGCACCGGGTTAAGCACTAGTGGCGCAAAGCACAAGGACCCATGTAAAGATCCCATTGGAGCCCCTGGCTCCCCACTTGTAGGGGAGTCGCTTCACAGGCAGTAAAGCAGGTCTTCAGGTGTCTTTCTCTCCCCCTCTGTCTTCCCCTCCTCTCTCAATTTCTCTGTGTCCTATCCAACAACAGCAACAACGACAGTAATAATAACCACAACAATGATAAAACAACAAGGAAAAAAAAAAAAACAAGGGCAACAAAAGGGGAAAAAATTGTCTCCAGGAGTGGTGGATTGATGGTGCAGGCACTGAGCCCCGGGCCATAACCCTGAAGGCAAAAAAAAAAAAAAAGAAAGAAAAAGAAAGAAGCAATCTATAAAACTCTGACTTTTAGATTATCCAGTCATACAGGATATCCCAAAGTTATCACTTCAGCGGGTTTGCTCAGCAGACTATTTGTTTTTCTTAAGACAGATGTAGTGGGTCTTGAAAATCTGTTACAATCCAATTATTTTCTTTTGCAGAAAATTGGTTTTCTTTTAATTAGTCATAGTTTAAGAAAGAAAGGATCTTCTGAAATTACTTTTGAAAGTTGGTTTAAACAGCAGCATGAAAATAACAATTCCAATTACTCTGAATTAAAGGAGAAGGATTCTCTAAAATCATTTCACAACTAATCTCAAAGAGGTTAAGTGGCTTTTTCAGGGTATCTCATTGAATGATAAAAAAGTCTCTTGGAAGTCAGGAGGTAGTGCAGCAGGTTAAGAGCAGGTGGTGCTAATCGCAAGGAACAGTGTTAGGATGCAGGTTAGAGGCCCATGACTCCCCACCTGCAGGGGAGTGGATTCACAGGTGGTGAAGCAGGTCTGCAGGTGTCTTTCTTTCCCCCTCTCTGTCTTCCCCTCCTCTCTCCATTTCTCTTTGGCCTATCCAACAACAACAGCATCAATAACAACAACAATAATAACTACAACAACAACAACAAAAAAACACAAGAGAAACAAAAGGGGAAAACAAATATTAAAAAAAAGAAAAAGTATCTTAATAAACCTTGATTTCCTTATTTCTAAAATTACAATTACATGTGGAATATGCCACCAGGGTGAGATTGTGGGATCCACAAAGACAAAAATATTTATTTATTTCACTCTGATTTCTGTGAACCTAGAACTTTATCTGTTTAATTAACTAGAGTGAATATATAATTTTAATTGAAAAAATAGGCTGATGAGGAAATGAGAGCTGTAGTTGGTAGAACTATATAGACCTATGGTGGGTATATTCTTGTATATTCTAGATGTAAAGGACTAAGATTTTTTTTAAAATCATGAATATATATTGAAAGTTTTCTATATTTTATTAAAGATTTCTACTATTCTGAGGGTTAAGCACATAACAATTAACAAAATAGTTAAGGCTCATGATTCTGTTGGGATGAGAAACAAAATATAGTGGTTCTCAACACTGGCTTTGGAATATTGTTATTTTTTATTTTTTTAAATTAATGCTACTATCAACTTCCTTTTCCCACCCCACCAAGAGTTTTTTATTGATCTTGTCTGAATATAGGGTATGAAAGATATAAATATATGACATTAGTATTTTATTTTAATTACTATTTTAATACTTTATTTATTATTGGATATAGACAGAAAGAAATTGGAAAGGGGAGACAGATAGAAAGAAAGAGATGCCTGCAACCCTGCTTTACCACTCATGTAGATTTGCCCCTGCAAGTGGTGACCAGAGTCTTAAACCTGGGTATCTGTGCACTATATATGTATATGTGCTTAACCTAATGTGAGCCACCACCTGGCCCCTGACAGAAGTATTTAATATATAATCACATGTAATTTTGATATGAGTATATAATTTATCATTTTTGATAGCTTCTTAGGTAATTCTGATAATATAGCTAGGTAATGAACATCTAAAATAAGCTCACATACAAAATATAACATCGTATAATAATAACTTCTATAAAGGAAAAACAAAGTAGATTAAAGGAAAAGAAATTGGCAGGATCTGCTAGACAGCCATGTACATAGTAGTGGTAAAGTATTTCTGGAACCTCAAAAAGGCTCCTTTGAATGATAGAAAAAGAAACAGATTCCTTTCAAGAAAATAAGCAGGGATCCTTACAAGAATTTCTTGTTTTCACTTCAGTATAGGAAGACATTGGAGGAGTCTTAGTGAAGAAAACCATGTCATGACATAGTATTCAGAATACAGTATGGAGAGAATATGCTACAGACAAACAGAAAATCACAAGAATGAAAGCAGCATTGCAAGAAAGGAAATATAGAAATGATGGTAACTGTGGGGTCAGGGTAGCACTAGGAACCATGGCATGTAAGTGAATATAAGTTCTGATGCAGAAATAAGAAGGAATGCCTTCATGGACTGGAAGTGAAGGAAAAACAATGGATGAAGCCAAAAAGGAGTCTAGATTTTTCTAGCTCAAACATTGAAGAGCAATACTGTGTTCACAAAGCTTGGGTTCCATGTTTATTTTTCATCTAATTGAAAAGAAAAAGAAGTTAGGTTTTGGTATCTCAAAATAAGATAGTAAAATAATCCATTCAGAGTTATTTTCACTTTCACACATCAAGAGAGTCCTACCTGGGAGTCGGGCGGTAGTGCATTGGGTTAAGCGCACGTGGCACAAAGCACAAGGATCAGAATAAAGATACCGGTTCAAGCCCCCGGCTCCCCACTTGCAGGGGAGTCGCTTCACAGGCAGGTCTGCAGGTGTGTCTCTTTCTCTCCCCCCTGTCTTCCTCTCCTCTCTCCATTTCTCTCTGTCCTGTCTAACAACTACGACATCAATAATAACTACAACAACAATAATAAAAAAGGGCAACAAAAGGGAAAATATATATATATATATAAAAGAGAGTCGTAATCATATGGACACATAAAAAAGTATGTTAGCATAAACACATACATAACCATAAAATGTTTCTTAAGTCTAACCAAGTTTGATCCACACTAGGAAATAGTTATAGAAACAACAAAATAGAAGATAACATGGCATTATAATGCAAGTGAATGATACCCTGATTCTATTACCTTGAACATCAAAACTCTTTAAAAATAACAATTAGAAAGAACTAATTGTAGTTGGGGAGATGATTCGGTAGGTAGAACAAAAATTTGAGGCCCTCAGTTGGATTTTAGGGACTTCATATGCTAGAGTTAAATGTTTCATCTTTTGCTGGAAGAGAAAAAAAAATAACTTAAAAAAAAAAAACTAACAAAATGAACTTGCCTCCAAAACCAAACATTCAACATTCATCAGATTAATGAATAAATGTCAACCAAGTAGGAACTTTGTGACAGTAACAGCAATTTAAAATTGGTTAGTCTTATCTGCGAAGTTGCTGCTTCTCCTTTATGAAAGCTGAATAATGGATGAGCTTCATTATTGTGCCTAGTAAACCACACAGGATAGTACTTCCACTTTCTGTTCCCTGCATCACAGTGAATTTCAAGTGCTACATTTTATTTATTTATCTATATATTATTATTTTACTTGTTTATTAATTCTTGTTGAAATTACAGTCTTGCACATGCACAGGACTACCTTCTCATTCAAATGGGGTGGGTGTAGGTACCACAATGTTAAAGCTTCCTCTGTTACCATAGCACCTCCTATCTGCTATCAGGGGTCTAACCTGGGTCACATGCATGATAATGACAATGATGACATCCTACCTGGTAAACTCTTTCTCTGGCCCTCAAGTTGTACATTTCAAACTAAAATCATTCAGCAGCTAAAGAAGTGGGTTAGCAGACAGAGTTCAAGAATTGCATGTGTTGAGAAGCTATATAAATATATATATATTTGCCTCCAGGGTTATTGCCAGGGTTCAGTGCCTGCACCACCAATCCACTGCTCCTGGAGACCATTTTTTCCCCTTTTGTTGCCCTTGTTGTTTTATCACTGTTGTGGTTATTACTACCATTGCTGTCCTTGCTGTCGTTGGATAGGACAGAGAGAAATGTAGAGAGGAGGGGAAGTCAGAGAGGGGGATAGAAAGATAGATACTTGCAGATCTGCTTCGCCACCTGTGAAGCGACTCCCCTGCAGGTGGGGAGCCAGGGGCTCGAATAGAGATCCTTATGCCCCGTGCCATGTGCACTTAACCCTCTGTGCTACCGCCTGACTCCCTATATTTATAACCACAGCAGTGATCTACTCAGGTTTATAGTGGTGCAGGGAATTGATCCTGGGACTTTGGACCCTTAGGCCTGAGAATCTCTTTGCAGAACCATTATGCTATCTACCCCCTTGAGGATTGGATTCAATCCTTAGTGCCATATATGTTTGAACAGTGTGGGTCACTGAATCTTATTACACCCCCTCTCTTTTGTGAAATCATTCAAAAAAAAAAAAGGAAAAAATATATATCTTAAGAAAAGAATTCGAGGACTGGTAAGCTATCTCACCAGCAAAGGTACCTGTTTTGTCATATATATCACTCAGGTTGTAGCCTCTGACCCATATGACTGGAAAACAAATACTCGGATATTATTGTCTCTCTATATATCCTAAGGAACCCAACACACCCATCCAAAAAGATCTGTGTACACATATGTTCTTAGCAGCACAATTTGTAATAGCCAAACCTGGAAGCAACCCAGGTGTCCAACAACAGATGAGTGGCTCAGCAAGTTGTGGTAATACTAATGGAATACTACTCAGCTATTAAAAATGGTGACTAAATTAGAATTTCTGTTTTTAAGATGAGGAAACTAAATGGCTAAATGTTAGCTATGTCATTTTTAAAGATTTCCTTGGAGTTAGCATTAACTCTATATAATAACTTGAAAAATCTTGTTTCTAGCAATAAGGATAATAGGTTTTTAAGGAAAATTATCCCAGTATAAATCAGACAATATTAGATATATGTTAACTGGCATAAAATTCAGGGAAAGGAAATTCTCAACAGTCAAAATAACAAGAATGCCTAAAACAAGAGAAGTATATCATAAAATCTCCCGTAGATGGGGTTTTCTCATTTGAATATTTAAGTGACTATTAAATGCAGGAGTAGAAAAGCAAAGGTTGGAAAAAAAAAAAAAAAAGAAAGAAATGTTGAAAGAATCAACTGCCATGATACTAGGCTTCCAAAAAGCAACACTTTTGATAAACAACCCAAGAAAATCACTTTCTCCAGAAAAGATATAGTGTAAATACTTGACAGTATGGACAAAATAAAAATTGTAAAGCTAAATGAAAAAAAAAACAGTCTTATGTGGATTTCTATGACAAATGCCTAAAACACAGGCACATTTTAAGTTAATTTAAAGGCTAGATAAAGGTATGCTGGGAAAATTTCATGCAAGATGATATTAATATCAACATAAATATTAAAGGAAGCCTAACAGTAGACTGAATCACTTCAAATTAATATAAAGTTTAATTCAACATAATGACAATATATGTCTTTCTCTCTATACCTCTGTCTCTATCTGAAAAAGTCGGCCTGGAATGGTAAAGCCTCAGTTATGAAAAAAATATAGATAAAGTTCAATTAATATCAACTGATTTTAAAAGTTTAGTAAATTTACAGGCATATAAACAAATAACACGTGGAGAAGAGCAACTGGATTACCATGCATGCAGCTTAGGCTGAAAGATTAGTAACATATGGGAGAGCCTTAGAAATAATGGGGAAGCTCTGATGCTATCTCTTTCTTTCTCAACTAAAAAGAAGTGTAGGGACTATGAAAGAATCCATACTTGAATCCCTAGCAACACATACAAACATAGTTTATAAAGCATAGGTTTTGAAGATGACAATAGATACTGATAGTAGTGAGAACACTGATGCATTTCCTTTGGAACTTGACACAACAGTTATTTTCAAAACTTCTTTTTAAATTTTAAGACGCATTATTTACCAATATAATATGGTAATAAAAAGAAGTAAGAACTATGGAAAGGTTCATTAAACAAGTTAACAAGTTAACAAACTGTCATAATTCCAGATGATACAGCTTTTAGTATGAAGGTATTAGAAGAATTTGAAAATTCATAATTAAAGCAGACAATTGTGAATGTTCCTGCAAAAAAATCAATATAATATATATCCATTGATTTTTGTATATTTTTAGCAAATAGTTTAAATAATTAATTCAAAATACCTCATACAACAAACAAGAATAAATGTGACAAAATAACATTTATAAATTATTATGTAAAAAATACAGTGAGTCTATTAAGTTTGAAATTTTCAAATTTTACTTTGTGTTTTGACTTTCTGTTCTTGTTTTTTAAAGCTCTACCAATGAGTGATATTATTTCAAATACGACTCAGCAATCAAAATTGATACATCCATCTTAAAAAAGAAAACTACAGTAGCTCTAACCTCATTTTCTTGGTCTTTGAGAACATATTTGGGTCTTTACTGTTAATGTGAAGGTGGTGGTGATGGACACAAAGTTGGTGATGGTCCATATGGTAGAACACACAATTTATCATTTTTGAGAATCCAGGTTCATGTTTCCAGTTCTACTGATGGGGGGACTCTTTAGAAGTGATGGTGGAATAATGCTCTTGCCTCTCCCTTTCCCTACCTCTCCCCCTAACTCTCTCTGTTTTTCATATTCTATTAAGAGAAAAAAAAAAGACTACTAGGAACTCTGGAGTCATTCAGGCACTAAGCCCCAAAGATATCCAAGGAAAAGGAATAAATAAATAAATAAAAAGAATCTGAGCAGAGCCTTTGGCACGTGTCTTATTCAAATTAGGCCCAAACCCTTTACACATATAAAATCATCTCATTTTAATTGCTTATGGATCTGTAACCACTTAGCTAAGTGTTTACACATTTACTCCACACCTATTTGTTGGATGAGTCCTAAAAGCTGATTTATCAGGGGATATTAAAAAAGGCTTAGTGCTTAAAATGCAGATGCAAATCCACCCATATAGAGAGGCCAATCAGTCTGTTTTGTGTAAATGAGAGTTATGATGGTAAATCCTCCATAATGAGATTAGAACATATCTTGTAAATTAGAGCAGGGGATTCTTAAAGTTAATATAATTCCTCCCAGATAGATTACATTCCGTGTTTAAAACATTTTAATGAAAAAATCTTAACAAATAACATAAGAACAATAATTACTGAAATAATAAATTAAAGATTTGAGCTATGTAAAGGCTTTCATACTCACTGGGGATCAATAAACATTAAAGGGAAAGAAGAAGCCAGTTAATGAACTAGGAAAATAATGTAGTAGGAGTATTAGGGACCAGTAAATGTCATTATATTTTATTATAATCTCCTATCAAATGATGTCACACCCTTCTGTTTTTATATATTGCATGGCTTAATCAAAAAAATAGTGGTGGTCACAGAGAATGACAGTGAACTTAGTGGGTTGCTTACACTTGGGCTATAGGCATACCATGACTTTCATCATAATAAGAACTGCCTTTAAAAACACTACACAATCAATCATATTTCCAAAGAAAATCACCATTTATAATCCAGTTCTAACAGATAACCTAACCAGCCTGCTTGATTCATGAAATCATATGGCCTGGAAAAGTATATATTAAAATATTAGCTTTATGGGAGTCAGGCAGCAGCCCAGCAGGTTAAGCGCATACGTGGTGCGAACTGCAGGGACCTGCATTAGGATCCCACTTCCACCCCCAGCTCCCCACCTGCAGGGGAGTTGATTCACTGCCAATGAAGCAGGTCTGCAGGTGTCTTTCTCTCTCCCTCTCTGTCTTCCCCTCCTTTCTGCATTTCTCTCTGTACTATAAATAAAAATAATAATAACTACAACAATAAAAAGGGCAAAAGGGAAAATAAATAAATAAAATTTAAAATATTAGATTTACTCAGGTAATTTTTCATGTAAGTGGCTACAGAACTTACTACTGAAGAACACACCACACATTGTTTGCAAAAAACTCTGTGTATCAGTTTTTTTCTTTTTACCACATCATTTATTTTTCTTTTCAATTAAAATAAAATTTGAAAGGTCTGTATTTCATAATAAAAATACAAAGCAACAGTTGAATAGAAAAGAAGGATTTTATTCCCAAACTTATAACTTTATAAGTTAAGCATGAAAGTAATGGGGTCTGGTATGCAACACAGAGCTAGGGGATGTAACAATCTGTACATATTTAGGAGATTTTCAAGAAAAATGCATATATATATATATATATATATATATAGAGAGAGAGAGAGAGAGAGAGAGAGACATGGTAAAAAAGGTATGCATATGAAATTAAAGAACAAACAAGATAATGACATGTAGAGAAATGGCAGAGAAATGTTGTCAAGAATATATGTTTTAGTATGATAATGAGGAGAAAAGTGACTACATGTTAGTGTGATCTCCATTGTGAAACATCTATTGACCAGTTCTGCCCAACTGCTGACCTGGAGTCCTTATCTGTATAAAGGTAATTATTGTGGCTCTTGGTCTCATAAAAACCACAGGGATGTTAACATAGTTGTTTCCCTGGAGGGACTGTCATTACATCTTACAAAGTGCAAAACCTAGCCAGACTTCTTTCCTTTCTTTCCTTCTTCCTTTCTTCCTTCCTCTCTTTCTCAGTCTCTCTCTCTCTCTCTCTCTCTCTCTCTCTCTCTTTTTTAATTTCCTTAGTTCTAGAGAGCTTACCTTGGTTTTCATAAGAATGAAAGAAGATTGAGTTGCACAAAATTGTGATTATTTAATTACAAGCATATATTTTCACAGGTTTTTATCTTAGTTGGAGTGAGCATTTATTTCCGTGTGCTCGATTTTAAATAAAACTCTTCCTGCAAAACTGTCTCAGGTACTATAAAGTAAAATAAGTAAAAAATCTTAGTAAATGATGTTACATAAGTATCACAACATTTTAGTGTATAAACTATGTGCCCTAGGAAAATTATGTATCCACTCGTCCATTTTATTAGGCAATGCTAACAAAATGCTTTTTCTGCCTGGCTCTTAATGAGCATATTTCCAAATAATTTTCCTTAGGTTGTTATGAACTTCACATAAACATGCAAAATGTCTCTTCTTGAATATTTCCTCAGTTATGTTATACTTAATCATGGTTATCACTACATTCAGTTTTTTATTTACTGTCAAAGGAGAGATTCAATCATTTTCATGAAATGTAAGAATGCTTCAAGCTCTCCAAACCTGACAACTGCTAATCTTTAAAACCCACATTTACACAAAATTTGACATCTATCTCTTTAAAAAGACAATATGTAATGATGTATTAGAATGCCAAATTCAAGTTTTAGTCCATAATATGCACGTTAGCATAATGTAATTGGCTCTGCCTTTAGGGTAGCCAACCAACTGGTGCAAATGCATTTAGTCAGAGCTTTTTGTTGTCATTGCAGGGTTTCATCTCACAGGCCTACATTTTCAGATAAATGGCAGAATGAAAGAAATACAGATAGAGAGACAGAGGGAAAGATACCACAGTATTGAAGTCGCCCCCCCCCCCCCACCAATGCAGTAGAGGCTGAGCTCAAACTGACCGGGCTTTTGAAATGATAAAGCAGCTAGGAATTACAGTGATGCTTTCTAAAGGAAGATTTTTCTATGTATTACTGAGACACACAGACAACCAAATCATCACTCTGGTATATGTACTCTGAACTTAACTCAGTATCTCATGCTTAGGACTACAAAACCTTACCCACTGTACTACTCTTGGCCTGCAAACATTACTGTTTTTACATCATATATACTCATAAAGCCATGTGACACACACACACACACACACACTTACATGTACATCTGAAGTTGCTCAAATTCTGTGTATTTACAACACTTCAAAATTAAGAAGAAAGGCTGCATGCTGAACTTTATAATGTACTAAATTTATACTATATAATATTACTATTTTACCATATTAGACACTAAGCATTTCCAAATTTCCTATTGGCTACATTGAAATTATCCTAACAAATGGCTATTTTAACTATCTTTAGCAGTATTTTATTTGTGCTGTTAAAAAGCTTATTAAATAATAAACTAATGGGGCACCTATAGGTGGAGGCGTAACTTGTTAAGTGCACACATTACAATGTTCAAGGACCCAGGTTCAAGCCCCACTTGTAGTGAGAAGCTTCACAAATGGCGAAGCAGGGCTGCAAGTTATCTGTCTTTTTCCCTCTCAATCTCCCCCCTCAAGTTTTCTCTGTCCCTATCTAATAATAAATAAATTAAAATATTTAAATAATAAACTAATCATGTCTGGAGATATAGCATAGTGGTTATACTAAAAAATCTTTATTTTATTTTATTTATTTATTCCCTTTTGTTGCCCTTGTTGTTTTATTGTTGTAGTTATTATTGTTGTTGTTGTCGTTGTTGGATAGGACAGAGAGAAATGGAGAGAGGAGGGGAAGACAGAGAGGAGGAGAAAAAGACAGACACCTGCAGACCTGCTTCACCGCCTGTGAAGCGACTCCCCTGCAGGTGGGGAGCCGGGGTTCGAACCGGGATCCTTATGCCGGTCCTTGTGCTTTGCGCCACCTGCGCTTAACCCGCTACGCTACAGCCCAACTCCCCACAAAAAAATCTTTTTTGATACCTTCATGCCTGAGGTATCAAATGTTCTAGGTTCATTCCACCACCATACGACTGAGCTGAGCACTGCTATGCTAATAAGTAAAGAAATAAGTAAAAAAAAATACATGTAAATAAAAAACTAATAAAATGATTAATTCAGTGAATAACTAGAGAACATCTTTAAGTTTCAGCTCATTTAACTATCTTTACAGAGAGAAGATCAAAATAGCTCACCAGATTGAGAGTGCACTTCTTTGCTTTTAACCCAGGCTTGAGCCCAGCCTCACCTCATTAAAGGAGACCCCAAATCTCATCTACTATATTCTTACCTTTAGGTTCCTGATTACTAACAATTTTTCTGCTTTATATCTTAGTGCTTTTTAGCCACCAATCTGTGGATGCTACCATGACACCAAACTGACTTCCCTGTGCAGAGGACCTCACCAAAGAGTTCTGGATTCCTACTTATCCAGAGCCCAACCCCACTAGAGAAAGACAGAAACAGGCTGGGAGTAAAGGATAGACCTGTCAATACCCATGTTTAACGGGGAAGTAATTACAGAAGCCAGCCCTTACACCTCTGTACCCCATAATGATCCTGGGTCCATACTTTCAGAGGGGTAAAGAATAGGAAAGCTTCCAATGGAGGGGGTGGCATAGGGAACTCTGGTCCTGAGAATTGTGTGGAACTGTACCCCTCTTAGCCAGTGGACTTGATAATTATTTTTAAAAGGGGGTATGCTTTTATGCCATTCTCCCTCCCCTCTCTACCTTTGTCTTTCTCTCTGAAAAAGTCATCTTAGAGCAGTGAAGTCCCAGAGAAAACAACTTTTTTTCTAATTAACATAACATGTAAACTCTGAGTTTACAACCAATCCCAGAGCCAATCACACCAAAATATATGTGCAGCCTATATGGAAAAAGACAAATAGTACTAATCAAAGAAAATAATACAAAGTTTCAGTTTCTATGATATATCTAGAATCATATTCTAGCTATACATTTTCACTTGTTAGCACTTATATGTGTAGCTGATGGGAGATGTGGTAATTTTTGTTTTCTGGTAAATATCTTTTTGGTGGTATCATGGCCTCATGTAGAACTTTTTTTTCTCATCTTATTTCAGACAGAAGGAGAAAGAGAGACATGACAGACTGGAGCCTTCCTAAGTACCATTGAATTGTCATGTGGTGTCAAGAGACTGAAACTGGATGATAAGGTAGACACCATAGTGGTGAGTTATTCATCCCACATTTTTAACTCTATTTGTATTTTTGTCCATAAACTGCAGTTATGAAAAAGGAACTCTAAAATTATGGGGATAGAGTAATTAGAGCAGATGGTACACTGATGGTACACAGAAAAATTATACCTGCTCCCTTTATGAACTGATTCTCATTTGAACTTATCTACTACTAAAAAATTGAATGATGAGTCCTTTGGTGGTGGGAATGATGTTGATGTATACTCCTATTAACTTGTAGTCTCAAAGAAAAAAAATGGAATTGAATCCTGAGAAAGAGACGTTTGATTTCAGCCACCACTTTCCAGTCCTGTTAAATAGATTACTAATGACCTACTGAAACTAAAACTGTCAATTCTATTTATAATTTATTTATTTTCTTAAGGTACTGAAATCTCCCACACAAGTGGTCCGGGAGGTGGTGCAGTGGATCGGACTCTCAAGCATGAGGTCCTGAGTTCAATCCCTGGCAGCACATGTACCAGAGTGATGTCTATTTCTTTCTCTCCTTCTATCTTTCTCATTAATAAATAAATAAATTATTTTTTAAAAAAAGAAATCTCCCACACAATGATAGAGATATAATTTATCATACATTTGGATGATATTAGAATAACACTTTAAAATCAGATTCTTTTGAACTATTATTTTATCTCATATAATTTATAGTGAAATGCCTTAAACAACAACAGATAAACAATTTCCTCTCATTCTTCACCACCCACTAGAATATTCAAATCATAGGTCAGGTTTCATCTGGCCTTCTTTGGCTGAAATATTTAGAAATAGCCATCAAGCACAAAACTGCACATTGATAAATATGCATGGAAATATTTTAAATATAATGAATACTATCTGGAACTCATCTCAATAGAGTGCTTATGACTTACAATATTTCAAACCAACTCTTTGAAGCTCTCCTCCCTTTTTTTTGACAGATATAGCCTGCTGAATTACTGGCTTTATTTCTTCTTGAAGTCAGCTCTATTTTTCTTCTCACTTCATGTATCTTTCTTTGATTCAAGTGCTATTGACCTGGGGACTGAGATGTGATGCACTCAGTTAAGTGCACATAATATTAAGTGCAAGGACCCATGCAAGGATTCAGGTTTGAGCCCCTGCTTCCCACTTGCAGGGAGGAAGCTTCCCAACTGGTAAAGCAGGTCTTCAGGTGTCTATCTTTATCTTTTCCTCTCTATCCCCCACTCCTCTCTCAATTTCTCTCTGGCCTATCCAATAAAATGGAAAAGATGGCCTCCAGTATTAGTGGATTAGTAGTGCTGGCACCAAGCCTCAGGGATAATAATGGAGGCAAAACAAAAACAAAAAAAAAAGTGCTATTGCTATTGGTCTGAATCTTTGGGGGCCTTTCAACTTGCCATATGATTATATCATAATTTAAGAAAAATTTCATATTAGTTGGATAATAGTGATATTTTACACTTAAAAAGGGTTGATCTTTGTTGGTGCTATATGATAGATTCACTAGCACTTGAGATACTACGAAAATACATATGTACACACCCCTCACTAAATAAGCTGAGAATGTGTTTCCTGGTTGATGGGCTGAATGAGTAAATGCCATCCTTTGGTGAAAAAACTATAGAAGTTTCATACAAAAATTTTAAATATATCAATAATGGCCTAATTGTCAGGGTTTTATTATTCATATTCATCTTACAAGGAAAGAATTGTTTATAGTTAAACTATGTAAGCAACCACTAGCCTCACTCCCAATTAGCTAGATTATTAGCAGATTATTCTGAGAACATGAAATTTTGTGTTGTTTCATATCTCATTGCTGACTATTAAATTTAACTGTCTCCATATTTTTGCTATGAAAAGTGTGATCCATAACCAAACAACAGGGTAATCATCCCAAGAATTGTTAACACTGCAGAATTTCAGGCCTCCCATTTCAGATAAACTGTACTAGAATACTTCATGTTAAAAGTATATCCCAATGGATTGTATGTACATTAAACTTTTAGAAGCACTGTAATAGATTTTCCCACCTGGAGTGTCCATCAACATTTAATACTCAAAAATTCTTCTGCCAATATATTCAGTATTTCCCTGACTGCCCTATCTCTAACTTACTCTTTTATTTTAAGTGTCTATCTTCATCACTGGCACTATAAATCTGTTAAGCTATGCAAACCAGTTATTACAGAACTTTCCTTTTCCTACACAGGTAGTCACTGACTAATACGTAACCAATGGATTAAAGAATCCCCAAACTGCTTTTCCTTCTGACAACAGCACAGAAATTTTCAAGACTTTCCATCTCTTAACTGGTCTAACTCAACAACTGTCAAACTGACCACACAACATCCTTGTTCTAATCAGTTTTTTTTTTCTAATCAGTTTTTATATCATACTTGAATCAATTTTTTTTTTCAGAATGATAAAACTTATTAATGCTGCACTGGTTGGGTTTTCACACAAAATGCTTATTTCCACAGGTACAAAAATCTATACTGGATTGTTGGAAACATCATAATGTGTTTTTCTATGTACACATGTCATTACATTTCCTAAAACCCAATATAATACACGTTATGTTCTTTGTTAAGAGATCATACATAAGAATAAGAATAAATGTAACATTTTCTCTTTAAAAATGATGAAAATAATTCTCTTTATTGGGGGCTGACAGGTGGCTCTCATGGCGGCACTCACAGTTTACTATGTGTGAAAACCTGGGTTCAAGCTCCAGCCCTGCTCATGAGAGCCCCTTCAAAGGGGGAACTTATGAATGGTGGGAGTGGTGCTGTGGTATCTTTGCTGCACTCTCCTTCTCTCTATCTCTGTCTCTCATTATCTAGAGAAAGGGAAAAATAGACACTTCCATCTGTTTTCACCATCTTCCTCTCTGACATTTCACTCATGAATTATGCCTTTTTGAGCATATGACACTGGAATTGGAACATTAAGTTGTTTCATGTCACTGTCTATGTAGACAGTGATACATTTATCTACATCTTCTTCCAACCATTTGATGAGAAATGTGCCCAACCGACCTTTAAGAATCTGCTCAAATATTTCTTACTTTGTCAATTATTATGACCTTCTCCAGTTAAACTTTGTCACTTCCAGCTTTATATTACCATTGTATCCTGCACGTCGTCTTTATTACAGTTTGAAAATTGTAAGAGTCTTAGTATCTATTTCTTTTAATAAACCTTGAATTCTTTGACGGTAAGAACCATTCCTTATCCTCCTAGCTTAGACCTCGATGTTCAATAAATGAATAGAATACAGTGAAACGTGTAGGTGAAATGAGTAGTTATAAAATATAAAATTTGAAGAGCATTAATAAGAATGAGTATCTCTAAAATATCCAGGGGCAAAAGAATGAAGCAGATGAGTGGCTAAAGAACATATATCAATCAATTATATACATTAATATAAAATACTGACTCTTAGAGTGACAAGTACAATGGAACTACAGAAAACAGGTAAGTGGAAAACAGAACATGAATAAATTAAAATAGATACTTTTTGACATAAGAAAACAAGGAAGAAGGGCAAAGAAAATTTCAGTATGACTTTGTATACTGACCAATATATAAGAAAAAAGGAAGCAAAGGGCAAAACAACTGGACTTGATGTATGAGCTTGCAACTCTGGGTCATTAACTCTGTGGTACTCATAGAATGGGTCGTTAACAGGCTATCAAATACCTTGTACCTGTAACAGAGTCATTTTGATGTGATTATCAACAAATAATGTTGGCATCTAAAGACTGTAAACATATGCCATTGGAAATGCAGGGTTTTCTTCCCCCTTTTTGGAAATACAAGGGTTTTTTTTTTTTAGAGGTTAGAGAAATAGCTCTTTAAGTACAACGTGTGCCTTCTATGAATGTGGCCCCAGATAGTGCTTGTGAGGAGCTATAGCACCAGGGTAAGTTCCAATACTGTGCTGCCTCTCTCTGTCTTTCCATCTGACTGAAAAGGCATTCAGAGATCAGGTGAAATAGCCCACTGTGTTGTTTTACCCATGTTTGAGCCAGGCTCCCACCACATTAAAGGAAATGATTTGATCTTTTTCACTATTTCTGCTTCTCTGTCTCAATTAGATCAAACAAGCAAGCTAATGAACAAATAAAAGCATTCAGAGTAATGAAATTATTCATGTGCAAGACCCTGGTTCATCAAACCAAACAGAAAAATATAGGGGACTGGGTGATGAAGCACCTGGTTAAGCACACACAATACTATGCACAAGGATCTGTGTTTGAACCCCTGCCCCCTACCTGCAGGGGAAAACTTCATGAGTGCTGAAACAAGTTCTGCAGGTGTCTCTCTCCCTCTCTATCTCCCCTCCCCTCTCAGTTTCTCTCTCTCCTATCCAATAAAATGGAAAAAAAAAAGGCCACCATGAGCAGAGAATTCATGGTGCTAGCACCAAGCCCTGTCATCTCTATAGTTCTTTTTCTCTTTCTCTCTCTCTCAAAAAAAAAGTTCTACTTGGAGCTATAAAGCTCCACTATAAATATATAGCATATACATGTTGAAAAATCTGAACCTGGTATAAAATTTACTACCACTTTATTTCACTATTAAGAAATATGTAAAAGAAGCTGAAATGTTTATTAACTTGCTAATGGATATATATGTGTGTATGTATATGTGTATGTGTGTGTGTGTGCATGTGTGTATGTAGAGAGACAGAAAGTGTCAGTTCTCCTGCAGCTGCAATATATGTCACATCAGCATTTTCTACTGTTCACCTGGGACCAAAGAAAATCTGGAATTGAAAATTCTCATATGAAAGGTCACAGCTCAGAGAACTACTGAGATATGATTACCATATGTTTGAAGTCTAAGAAATATAGACAGTCTATAAGAGGCATATTTTCTACTGTATTGGGGGAAATAACAATTTTCAAGACAGTTGATGCCACATGCACACAGTTTCTTATCTTCTCACGCTAGATGACAGCACAGCACACTTACTAGGAACTGACATCTTCCACCACAAAGCACTGGGTCCCTAGCCTCCTTTCAATCCCCTTTTGCCTTCCTTATTTAGAGTCATTGTATCTGTTGTAATAAACCATAGCTACTCTAAATTTCAATCTATAGAATAGAACACTGTATGCTAATACTTGATTTAAAATCATGATTTTTATCGTATAAGTGTTATAATGGTACATGATATATGATTCTTTTATTCTTGGAGCAGTGGAGTAACATAACTATGTTAAAAAAGTAAAACAACCTGTTCTCTGCTCAAATATAAACATTACACTGATGAACATCCAAAAGAACTTATTCAAAGAAAAATTGCAAAAAAAAAAAGCATACGTTGAAGCATATGAGAATATTAAATAAACTTAATGTAGTTAGAATCTTTGAAATGTCCAAGTCTGGGCTGGGGGGCTGGGGATACAGCATACTGGTTCTGCAAAAGACTTATACCTGAGGCTCTGAGGTCCAGGTTCAATCCCCAGCCCTACCATAAACCATAGCTGAGCAGTGCTCTGGTTAGTCTTTCTGTGTATTTCTCTCTCTCTCTCCATCTTTAAAATAAAAAAAAATCAACCAAACAAAAAATAAATTCCCATGTACTACAGGTAAATGCCCTCAAACACTTGGAAGTTATAATAGACCTCGTTTAATATTAATAAAAGCCACATATAAATATATAGTTACTGAAAATTCTATATACATTACCAAAAATAATGCTATTGAACCTAGACAAAGAAAGGAAGCCAGCTAAAGTTAATAGCATCTTAAAACACCCACGTTTTATACAGTTTTGCAAAAACTGAATATGAACTTCTTTCTGCTTTGTGCTGCCCTTGAAGACCTTTCCAGTGACTACTATAATAACCCATTTCTTGACAAGGGAGGAAAGAACTGCCTCAAGATATCTGTAAGTGGAACCTTTCCTGGGGTTACATTCCACCAGAATTGGTAGTTTGTAGAAGTTAAGCTGAAAAATAAATATAAAATGTTGGTTGAAAGATAGGTAAGCCCAGACTCTAGTAACTCAAGGGTTAATTAAGCAATTACAAGACAGACCCTGAACCTGGAGAGAAAGAGATAACCAACCACAGGACCTGATGGTGAGAAAGAAACCTCCCTGGAGCCTAGAGGCAAGAAGAGAGATAATCACAAGGTTGTAAAAAAAAAAAAAATACTTCCCCATGTGCAGATGATAGATAACCACAATTCTAAGACTGTCATGTAGTTACTATGTAGACTTGAGCTTTGTCACAAAGGCTATGTATTTTGAACCCTATATAAACCTTAGTAAAACTTAGGGTGGGGGTTGAACACTAGAGGACTGCTGTGTCAATGTCTCGGTGGTTCGGCCCTAGTGCTAGCTAATAAAGACTCTGCTTTTACATCACTTTGGCCTCTTGGTGATTTTTTCAGATAGCAGGACCCTAAAGATTACATCAGTTTACCAGAGTAGTTGAAAGACTTAACATGTGTAGATAAGGGATTGTACCTATGTATCATGGCCTGTACTGCAAGTCACTAATCATAAAATGAAATAAAATATCACCATTCAACTTAGTGTGGGGATTTTTAAAAAAAATACATTTCATCAAATTTGAGATCTCCATGTAGTCACTTTAAGAGTCACTGGCTGGTGAAAGTAGACAAGTAGAGAAGTAAAAGTTTGATAAATATGGGATAAGGCCCCACATCTAGATCTTCTGTAATTCAAGCATAACTTATTCAGACTCATTGCACTTATAAGTCAACTGAAACAAATTGAATTAACATTTTGCTTAACAATAAAATGCATTTCCTACCTAAGGAAACACCTCTGTAAAATTAAAAGCAAGATTGACAACTTCAGTGGAAGGAAAATATTGCTATAATGTCACTAGTTTTACTGTTAATGAACTTGAGAGTGGAAAAAGTTTAAACTTGAGAGTAGAATGTCAAAATATGTAGATGGGAACAGGACAAAAACATTTTAAATGAAATACTCTTATTATCAGGCACGACTACAGAAATTCTGGAATTTACACCAGTTTATGTGGATCAGAGACCCTGTTGAATCCAGAAATCAGGCAAGAAAGAGCAATTAAATGCAATCTGCAGAAAACAGGAAAAAGTCTAATACACAGACATTTATTGGAATGAAATGCCTCAATCACATTAAAAGTTCAGTCAGAAATATTTGAGAAGAGGAAGGGGAATATCATTAGTGAGGGATTTACTATGAGTTAAGAATTTAAACACACACACACATACACATTCCCATAGCTTATTGAAGTATACTCTTTCCCTGTTCTGTAGTTAAGACAGTTGATCTGATGAAGTAACTTAGTCAAACTCAGAGTTAAAACTAGAGATGGAAAAAATAACAACAAACTCCCCCATCCCCAAACTTTAGGTTTTTTGACAGGGTTACAATAGGCAGATTAAAGGAACTTTTGCCAACTTTGAAACTGTACTTGATATGCACTTACCTACAATTTTTCCAATTTGCAATAGAATAGAGAAGCTTAGAGATAAAGGATTTCGGCACTCTTTTCCTTGTCTGTACATCACTAAGTATTGAGTCACTCCTGACTTTAAAAAAATGTAATTATTTAATTTTATAGAACAATGAAAAATTGAAAGGAGAAGAGATGAAAGAAAGGGAAATTGCTCACTACTCCTGAAGTCTTCCCCCTGCAGGTGGGGACCAATGATTTAAATGTCATATGTGTGCTCTAATGGGTATGCCACTACCTAGCCCACATTAAGTCACTTCTAGACTACAAGGCACATGTTTTAAAACTGGACACCCAAACTCAATTTCATAGTTGAATTTCTTGAGCTTATTTACACTTGAAATGCAGAGACCATTTACAAAGGTTATTTTTTTAAAAGGTTATTATTTGCACATTCACATTTCACATCACTATGCTTTCTTTTAAAACATCACTTCCATCAATTGATTTTTAGCAAGTAAGAGATGAGACTTGAAGAACCTGATGAGGTTGGCTATAATCTTGACTTACATCTTAGCTTTGTCATTTTCTTCCCATATAAAATAATAGTAAGAAAAAAACTTGAGCCATGAGTTTGTTACAAGAATTAAATAATTTGATATTAGAGAATAATTACAACAGTATGATATGTACTAGTAACTATAATAGTCTTATATATTATTGTTATTATTATGATTAATTTAAATATTTTTTATAAATAATAATGTAGTCTACAGAAATAAAAATATGCTATGAAGTTTTAATATTTAAATTGTCACTCACAAAATTCTAATTTAGTTTTGATATACTAGCAAATCCAAATATAATGGGAAGAGCATTTTGAAAAGCCAAAATTAAACTTCAGTCTTCGACACTATTATAAATTAATATATTTACTTTACTTAAGCAACTATGAAATCAGTTAATATATGTATAGAATATGTCTGGCATGATAAAAGGGATTGCACTTTTAGTAATCACATATTTTATTGAAGAGCCTTTGGGCTATTTTAACATTCAAATCAGTTGAATATTTAGCAGTAATAATGTAAGATTAATATTTGTACAGGCACTTGTTCTTAACAGAAGACATTACAGTCAAGCTATTACCTGCAGTAATGGAAAGACTTTTTTTAAAGCACTGTCAAAAGGGAGCTTTTACAGGTTAGAATTTCATTCTGATACTATGTATTTCCATAAATGATGTGTTTCTTAAAGTATGAAACATTAATCACCAACTTTCATATCACTGAAATTGCATGTAAATTCATACACTTTAAATTTTAACCACATTAACAAAGTAGTCAACTTATGATCAACTGTCTAGTTTTAAACATTTAACTGATTTTTAAGAAATACATAAAATTTCTAATATATCAATAACCTGAGACATCTATCTGGGTTTATGAACAAAAGAGCTCTTTAAAACTTGTATTTTCATCTTTTGTTAATGTTCTTGATGTGTGCACATTGTCTAGTAAAAGCAGATACCTACATGATTTCTTTTTTATGTATAAATTCTATTTCATAATATTAATACAACACTGCAGGCAGTGCTTTTCTGGGGGATTATTACATGTCCCTGAAGAGGATAAAAGCACTCAGAATCATGCTTTAAAACAACCCCTGAGGTGTGCAATAATTAGCCTGAAACATTGGCTTTCCATGATTTGTTGCTTAATTTTCATGTTTTTACTTTAAACAGTAGACAGAATAAAATGTTCTTCCTGTGTTAAAGAATGCAAATCTCAATTACTATATACATTTCAGGGAAGTAGAAGAAACATAAAAGTATTGTTTTCTTTTATCCTTTCCTATAATGATAATAGCACTTAAGACATGCAACAGAGGGACACAAACACATAATCAAATGACACTCTTTGTTTTTCATATAAAATTAAGTTCAGAATACTCTTATTTGAAAATATCTGGCCAGTTACAATCTATAGTAGTTCAAGCCAAAACACACAGGTGCATTTCTTCCTTGTAGTGTTGTTTTAGGTCTTTAGTCATTGGAAAATATCAGAAGGGTTTCTATTGCATATGCAGGTGTATCACCTACTGTGGTAAATAAATTGTATCTCCTTTTAGATATGCAGGAAAGGGAAAGAAAGAGTGGTTTTGAGTGTTTACTTCCTGACTTCCTACTAATTAACTTAGCTGTCCACTTTAGGAAAATAATAATCTCTACATATTTCATTTCCTTCCTTCTGGTAAATGTTTTCTACCTCCTTCCCACCCACAAAACCTTATTTTGTAAAGATATACTAAATAGAATATCATATATAAGTAAATATATATATTTAAATACTTTTTTATATGTAAGTGAAGTAGTATTCATGGGCAATTGTTAATTTCCTAATCTAATGTTCCACTAACAGGTCAGAAAAGTGTTTCTTTTTTGGAACTTATGGTAGAGTGAGAAAAAATTTTAAAGTAGTTGGGAATTTAGAAATGATTTTCACATTACCAAGGTTGATTTGCAAAATGTGATTTCATGATTTTTTTCTGGATTATCTATTACATCCCCTTATTTACAAATAAACTTGGGACTTGGGGAAACTGGAATGGCTTAGTAAGTTGAAGCCATTAATAAATTATGTATCTCAGGCTCAAAATTTTACTTTTAGAATTTATGGTGAGTTATTCTATATACCAAGATTTAAAAGTGAGCAGGGGTGTATTTGTAGAAGTCACTGATATCAAGTAGAAATACTGGAAAAGGGTAATTGGAAAGAAATAATTTAGAGATTTAGAGCATTCTCCAAAAAAGAAAATCACTAACATGAATTGTTAAGACGTGTAAGCTAGATCCTCTGCCTCACACTTTAATATTTTATTGGATCTCCACGTGCACACATAAAATATCTCTTCTCAGTACATGAGTTTAGGTCTTTCCACAACACCTATTTTTAAGATTTAATCATTTAATCATTCATTCACACATTTAATAAGACTCAAAACATCATTCTGGTATATACGATATTGATTAGACTCAGGACTCCAGGCATGCAAGCCCTTCTTGTATCACTAAGCCAAACTTAAGCATCCATGATACCTATTTATATGGGAGGAAGGAAAGATCACAAATAATAGAAGTTCATGTGACCTTTGAGCAATAGACTAAGGATAATTTTACAGATCTCCTTTTCCCCAGGGAATTCTTCCCATACCCGTATTGGTTTCTTAATAGTTTCACATAGAACAGTTGGAAAGATGTAAGAATAACTTTTAATGTAAATTATCACATGATAGTTAAATGTATCTAGGGTATATTCTGAAAAGTTGCTCTCACATGTTTTATTCTGTAGGTGATTCTCTCAAATAACGTTTAACAGTTTCTAAAATAACACTTAAAATAATTACATTTTAGTGATTCTGATTAATGCTGCTAAAAGAATACTATTTACAACAGCCTATCTCTCTAGACTGATTAATATATACTATATATATTTATATAGAAATGAATTTAGTATTGAGAATTTAAAATTCTACAAAAAAGATGAGGCATTAGGAATATGCATTTAACATTTCTGAATGTCACTAGTGTTTATAATGGTTCTATCATTCCAGATTATAGCTGAAAACATGTGCACATCTGCCAAGCTACTATTAGAAGTTATATTAAAGTAAACAGATGGAAAACTTTAAATTATATATATATATATATATATATATATATATATATATATATATTAAGAAAGGATAAATTAACAAAACTATAGGGTAGGAAGGGTACAATTCCACACAATTCCCACCACCCAATCTCCATTTCCCACCCCCTCCCCTAATAGCTTTCCTATTCTCTAGGCCTCTGGGAGCATGGATCCAGGGTCAATGTGGGTTACAGAAGGTGGAAGGTCTGGCTTCTGTTAATTGCTTCCCTGCTGAACATGTGCATTGACTGGTCGGTCCATACTCCCAGTCTGCCTCTCTCTTTCCCTAGTAGGGTGTGTCTCTGGGGAAGCTGAGCTCCAGGACACATTGGTGGGGTCTTCAGTCCAGGGAATCCTGGCCAGCATCCTGATGACACCTGGAACCTGGTAACTGAAAAGAGAGTTAACATACAAAGCCAAACAAATTGTTGAGCAATCATGGACCCAAAACTTGGAATAGTGGAGAGGAAGTGCTAGGGGGGTACTCACTGCAAACGCTAGTGTACTTCTGCTTTCAGGTATATATTTTGCAGTAGTTTATGGATACGTGTGAACATATGCTCTCTCTCACAGAAACTGGTGTATATCTAGGTTTTGGGACTTTGTTAGAAAGTGAACCACCTGGGATGGAATTAGAGTATACTATGATAGGAAAGGTCTCAGCCAAGTAATGAAGCTGAAGGGTTGTCATTCCACACATGAAGTCTCTGGACGCAGTCTGAAGTGAAGCATGTTGAGATGGCAATCTTAATTATGTTCTATTATACTATTAGACTAGGATGCTCAAAAGACAATATTTATTTATAAGTAGTTTCTATCAATTTGAAAGTTTAATTATAAAAAAGAAAATTTGAGGATTCTTTGAAAAGGATATAGAATTGAAAACACCCAACATATTTAATTCTTTTTTGTTTTTTTTTTTGTTTTGTTTTCATAATGGGAGGATATGGTAGTTGTGGAGATAGTTTGGTGGTACAATGTGTTTTATCCCCTGCACTACATAACAATAAGAAAGACAAAAACAAATAGAAACTGATGGTCTGGTGTCTTTTTCTCTTTCACTATATTGCTCTTTCTTTCTCATACTCATATTGTCTCAAGCATAACCAAAAATTCAAGGCATACTCAACTACATAAGTTTTAATAGTGCTAAAGTACATTGTGCTAAAAATAGTGCTAAAGTACATTTAATAGTGCTAAAGTACATTTAGAAACTAATAATAGTTTCTAAAGCTGGATGATAAAATCCATTTTTTTCACTTTCCAGGAAAATAATTATTTTCTTCAACACATATCAGATTAATTTGATAGGAAAAAGATGGTGGTGCTCAGACTTTATGCTTTTGTTGACCATGATAGCATATTGCTACTTCAACATTTCTCTGTTTTGTAAAGACATTCATATGTGAATATTTATAGTGAGTATATGGCTTTTGTAATCACCTCTGAAAACTTAAGCATAAAACTGCAGGGAACATAGATTGACTGAAGTATAATAGATTTAACACGATATAGGAATAGCTATTTAATTGAAATAAATTAAATTAATTTATTTATTTTTAAATATTTATTTATTTATTCATTCCCTTTTGTTGCCCTTGTTTTCTTTCCAGAATACAAAATACTCTACATTAGCAAATAGGGAAAGTCTAGTCAATGTGCACTGACAATGACAAGTATCCAAGAGTCAGTGCTTAAAAAACAAGTTTGCAAAGCATTGCATACGTAAGATTATTACATTTTAAAATACTAAGTTATAGATTAATTTCTTTAAGTTTAGACTGGATCTGGATCTATTACCATAGGTTATATATTCCTTCCATTAATTGTGATTCTTCAGTAAATAGTCTTTAATGTTAAAAAAAATCATTATGTCTAGCAATAGATGTGCTAAACCAAAGCCAAGAAAATGTGTTCTGTCGATATCTCAAACATAGATACACAAATATATGTACAAATGTATGTATTTACATTAATTGTATTTTTCAATATCTCCATCTAGAAAATGCTGTGATACAAAAAAGGAGAAATTTTGATTTAGAAAAAGCTTATACTCATTAGTGAACAATAACTATAGTTAAAATAAAGCAATAAAAGATTTTGTGCTCCAAGACAAAATATGAAAAAATATTGGTGCTGTCATCAAGAAAGATGTTACTATAGGTGCTCCATGCATTATAATATCTTAACAAAATTAAGAATTTTAATGAAATATTAAATACAAAACAAAATCCTGTCAGGTTCTTGAGGAGTATGGCATGCAGGTCTTCAAGAATTCCACTACTGGAGAGTTGACAAGGAGAATGTTCACATCTCATAATTAGATGAATCATATCATAATTAATCCCATAATATCAAGAATATTATGTAAGATTTTATATTAAGAATATTATGTAATATGTGAATATCCCTTTGAAAGAATAAAATGTTCTCAGAGAATGAAAGCAGTAAAATCTTACCTAGACTTTGAGAATTATTAAGATACCATCCTTTAACAGTATAGAGAATGCCCAGTGAATGTATTATAATGTGCAAGGACCCAGGTTCTAGCCCTCGGTCCCTAACTGCAGCGGGAAAGCTTTGCAAGTGGTGAAGCAGTGCTGCAGGTATCTCTCTGTCTCTCTCTCCCTCTCGATCACCCCCTTGCCTCTTGATTTCTGGCTGTCTCTGTCCAATAAATAAAGATAATAAAAAATTTTAAAAAGAGAATGCCCATTGAAAGCAAACAAAACATAAAAAAAAACCAAGGCATAGAATTAGAATAGATTTTGAGATTTTTCAGAAAGTAGCAATTTACGCAATATGATCATTGCTTAGTATATATTAGGGTAACTAATATATACTAAACAATGTTTAGTTGATATTGATGAATATGAATATAATGTTAAAGAGGATACTTCCATTGCTGTAAGCACAGAGAAGCTATTAAGGTTTCTGATCAGGGAAGTGATGTGGACATTTCTGTATTTCAAAGAGAACACTATATAAATAAGGTAAAGGGTAGACTAATAGATGTGAAAAGGCCGTTTCAGATGCCTCGACATGAGATCACATTCACAACAAGGGAAAAGTAAACGGGAAAGCATATGAGAAATTTCAGAGGTGGGATCTTGTTAAAGTTACAAAGTGAAGAATGACATTTCTTCAGGCTTTTAATTTTCTACCACTAGTCAATTTTTTCTTGTAACAGTAAGAACACGGAGTGCTGACTAAACATACACACACGTGTGTGTGTGTGTGTGTGTGTGTGTGTGTGTGTGTGTGCGTGTGCGTGTGTTTCTGGATACCTGCACAATATTGTGATTTTAGATTTTGGAGGATTTTGGATTTTATACTATATAAAGTCCCTCAATGATATAAAGCATAATAAAGGAGCTTAAGCAACTTGATAAGAGGAATGAATATGATATCAAGGAATAAAGACTCAAGGACTATCTTCTCACAGTAAGTACAATATCAGGAATGTAGAGAGATATTCATATTCATGGAAATATGGATTTCTTTTGTGAGCAAAGAGTTCTAAAGACTTACTCAGTTACATTGATAATCATTAGTAATTTTGGCAATATTTTAAGGAGCTTTAACTGAGATAAAGTTCCAGTGTAGTCGTTTAATTCAATGTGAGTTTCCTAAATAGCAAGAGGTAAAATAAATTATGTATATAACATACACAGCTGTGAAACAGAATTTTTAAATGCATATTCGGCTGAGAAAAATGATACTTGATATATATAATAGCATTAATGACTTCATTTCTTGATAAATTAACTACTAAAACACCATATTCTGAAATGGAAATGTTATCTGTATTATTTATGTTATTTATGTTATCTGTATCTTTATTATTTTTAATTACTCCAGAAAATCTGTAGGATTCCTTAGTGACAGACACTTTGCCAAACCTTCACCTAAAATTTGCACAGTGCCTCAAAAGTTTTAGAGGATAATACAAACCAGAAAAACACTTGTGACATTAGAGAGAAAAAAATTCACAGATGAATCTTTAATAGACTAGAGCATCACAATAGACTGAAATCACAAAGAATGAACCATTCTACAGAATCCTCCCCTGCAAGGACTGCATTCACAGTGCACAGAAGCCAGCACTTAAGCACCACTTAAATAAAAACACCTTCTTGAATGAATTGGCAACAATAGACCTTGAGTATAAAATGGAAATGGAATGGATGCTGATTATGATGAACTTGTCAGAACTTCTCACCCTCGGCAGTTAAATTGGCAAGTGCAGAAGAGCACTGACAAAAAAAATCAGAGAACAAGTCCATCAACTCTGAACTTTTTTGAAAGGAGAGAAATTGTGTGCGCGTCTGTACATGAGTGAGTGTGTGTATGCATATGCATGTAAGAAAGCAGGATGATCTAATGACTATTACAAGGATTTTATAATGAAATTTGTGACCAAGTACATTCAGATTATAATGAATATGAAAAAATTCCAATTGAAGTTGTGAGAAATAGCACTTTAAATTTGGTTGAATACTAAATCTAATTGAAATAACATCTTGCAATTATTTCCAGGACATCACTTTATAATCTTCAACATCCATCTCTCCATTAAAGACTACGAATTAAGGTAGATGCAATCAAAGCAGTTATTCTTTTCTGGCCATCAACCTAATAAATCTGATTTCTGTTTAGGTTCATCCATATGTCATTATGCTTCAAGTAATCAATGTCACATTAAGTTCTATTTGAGATTCGTTACAAAAGGGACACTTGCCTGTTAAGATCAATTTCCATGCAAAGTTGTTCTTATTCAATCCAAAATGTAAACTAAATATAAAATGGAAAATATATTATTTGAGTCAGCTTACTTTTAACCATCAAATAATTTTTACATTTGTCTGTATAGATTGATTTGATCCTATCATTCCAATTATATGGCTTTTGTTTCCCTACTCCCATTTCTTTCAGTATATTTATGGTACCTTTTGCAAGGATTTGAAGTTTTACTTCACATGTTCAACACTTAGGCTATATATGTCTGTAGTAACATGCTGTCTTAACTAAAAATAGTCAGAATTTTATACATTCTTTTTAATATATATTTCTAACTCATCTTTTCTTCCACAGTTCTCTGTTACCTGAAGTTGCACATTCAACTAAAACAGGATGCTTTCTACTTTACTCAACTGTTAAAATATGTTGACTGAAAATGGATTTTAAGGGACATATATGTTACAAAGTGAGATGTCAAATAATTTATGTGGTAGTAGAATTCATATGAAAATATTCAAATACTGGTTTTGTGACCCTAGCTCAATCCTACTTAGAGTATAAAATGGGAAGAGGGTTTTTTGTTTCCCTCTGAGAAACACTTGTCGGTCAATAGGGCACACCTTTTCTTGTCTAGTAAAGGTATCTTCACTACCCAAAGCATATTCATTCTTTAAGACATACAAAAAGAAAGAAGGAGGAAAACAAGGAGGGAAAGAATAAAAGAAGCAGGAAGGGAAGAAGGAAGGGAGAGGGGAGGAAAGAAAGTATATCTACCTTGTTCCTCAAAGAGTAGAGGGAGTTCAGGTAGCCATGGAAGCAATTTTGAGTACTCCCTACACGGGAATTTGAGTAACTTCACTTTGCACATCTGTATCCCATAAAAGTGTGCAGAGTGGTAAGAACTCAAGCTTCTTAGAGGTAGTGGATACAATATCTACTAAGGTGTATATGATCTTGATAATATTACCCGGGCATATATTTACTTTACACCATTCAGAAAAGTGAAAGACCCCACCTTTTCATATTATAACTCATTGTGTAGTTTCAACAAAGTGTGGAAATAGGGATTAGGATGAAAATGGCTTGTGCTACACTTATAATTTCATGTTTCAAAGACTATTAGAAGGAAATAAAAATAATCAAAGAAAATTAGGGATCCAATAGGGAAATAGAGACAGTAAGGTTTAATATGTCTTAAAAGAGGAAGTCTAATAAATGCAAAAACATAGTAGTAACAATTCAATCAAAATTTTCACTTTCACATATTTAACTTGAGCCTTTGCCCTAAGTAATAAAAATATCCTTTAGGCTAAAAAAGATAGTTTTGAAAAGAGGAAATAGTTAAATTTGGAGACAGAGATTTTGAAACAGAATGAAATTATTAAAATTAATATTTGACAGTGGTCAAGACGAGTAAATCCAAAAGAATAATTGTTAATGAATGTGAGTGTATAACTTAACCAAGTTAAGATGTGTTTCTCGAGTAAAAATATATGAGTCATTAAACAGACTATAGGAGGGAAAAAAAAACTATAGAAGGGGATGATTATTCAATTCAGTGGTACTGAGTTCAGGCTACTTATCTTTCAGGAGGATAAATTTATTATAGGTTTTAGATTATAGGCAGACTAATGATGTGAAAGAATACGCATTTTTTTTGGAAAATATTAGAGCCGATAGACCAATTAAGTCACCAGTAAATTAAATATTTTTAGTTGTTTAAAATCTCGGGTCATTAAAGAAAAATAAAAAGAGAATAATCTATATATAACCTTTCAATACTTTTAAAAACAGTTCAGATATGCCAGAGCTTAGAGTACTGAAACATTAATTAAAACAAAGACACTTATCAGAAAGAAATTAGTATATGAAAAATGAATTCTAATAAAATTTTTAAAAATATGGCTGGCAAACATATTGAAATATTAAAGACTAGCTATAATGTAGATTGTAAATAAACATGTCCTAATAATTATTATTTTCAAATAGGCAGAATGGTACAAAAGTTGTAAGAAAAAGTTACCCACCTCCTCCCTACACTAATATCAGAAAAGTCCAGATTACTTTGTTATTTTTTGAAGATGTACTTATTTGTTCATTCATTCATTTATCTCCGTGTGTCTGAGAGAGAGAGAGAAAGGAGAGAGAGAGGGGAGAGAGAAGAGAGAGAGAGAGGAGAGGAGAGAGAGATAAAGAGAGAGAGGAGAGACAGGAGAGAGAGGAGAGAGAGAGAGAGAGAGAGAGAGAGGGAGAGAGGGAGAGAGGGAGAGAGAGAGAGCAGAGTATCACTTTAGCACATGTGATACCAGGGATCAAACTCTGGATATCACATTCAGAATCCAAATCTATCTTTTCTATGCCAACTCCCTGGCTAATTTACATTGAGCATTCTCATCTTCTTGAGCATTACACAAGTTCCTTTTCAGTAATTTCCATGGGGGCTGGGTGGTGGTGCGCCTTGTTGAGGGCACATATTACAGTGCACAAGGACCTGGGTGACAGCCCCCAGTCCCCAACTGCAGGGGGGAAAGCTTTGTGAGTAGTGAAGCAGGTTTGCTGGTGTCTCTCTCCTCCATATCTCCCTACATCTTCTCAATTTCTGGCTGTCTCTCTCCCGTAAATAAATAAAGATAAAAATTACAAAAAATAATTTCCATGGTCCTTTCTCTGCTTTTTTGTTTGTTTGTTTTATTCAGTACTCTATGTTAGCCTTATAAATATGGATTCAGTCATTTTCAGGAAGCATTTAGAAAATAGAGATTTAATATTAATGTTGGATACAAAGTTCAATAAGAAAATAATTTTTGCATTTGTATGAGTATCTTGAGTTAAGCAAATAAAAAAAGGAGCAGAACTATAATAAAAACCTAAAGAAGGTAATTTCAAGATGGAGACTAGATAGTTCTAGTTAATTCTACTTCCTAAAATTGTAATACATCCATGATTTTTAAAATAAAATATCCTGATAGATCTAGGAGGTCACTTTCTTGGTACTAGACTTTTTTTTTATGACACAAATAAGGATGCTCTTTCAAGATAACAGAAAAACTTAGGAGTAATATTTACAGAGGAAACTTCATGAGCAGTAGAGTGCCAATTTGGTAGCTCTGCTCTTTCTCCCTTTCTGGTACATTCCCTCTGTAATTCTGTTTATCTGAAATTAAATTGGGAAAATATGAAAATTTGCTAGGAATAGTGGACTAGTACAAGCACAAAGTCCCAGTGAAACTTGGTAGAAAATTATACAATAATTAATAATATGAATACTAATATGATAAATAAGCATGCACATGGTTAAAATGAAACAGTTCATATCAGAACTTGATGCCAAACAACATTCATATAACAATTATTATTAATTTCATAATTTATCAACAATTAGAGCTCAAGAAGAGCTTTCAAACCATTTTTAATTTTATCATTACCTTTTTGGATTCACAAGTAATCATTCAATTATGAAAACAACCATTTTATTATGATATATTAAATACATGGACAGTCAAGAAATCAAAACTATCCACTCAAGAAACATAGATATATTAACAATAACTAGTTTTAACTCCATAAGAAGCATTTGCTTCAACTGACATTTAGTGTTTCAAAATCGTACTACATATTGGCACCCACTAAATAATCATTTCTTTCCTTAGGCAGACTATTTCCTATTGTGGAACTGTAGCATTGCGCTGAGTGTATAAACACAGTAGTCAGCGAGGCATACAAGGCCCTCTAGTATCTAGTCTTACCTACATATCACCATGCCAAACTAACTAATTCATTAATCCTTCAGCTCACTTTTGCTCTTCTCTGAGTGTTTCTACCTATTGGCCATCCTCATCCTTTATCTCATCTTCCACTTCTGTCTCTAGGTGTTCATTATCTAGCAAGCCTATATATACTTGAGAACTACTCAAAAATAATTTTTAAAAAATTTTCTTTTTATTATTCTATCATAAGTGAAATGAAGAACTCTGAGCTGTCATGGGCCTTTTATTTCTTATATCTTATAATACAAGGTGTTAAAAAGTTGAGAGGTTATTCACTCATGACTTCATTTATTCTTTTCACATAATAGGTGTAAGTCTACATTAATGAATCACTTAAACACATCATTAACTTTTTTTAAAGCTGTATCCCATCTACTTGTTTACATTTTAATCTTCTATTCTGAACAGATATGCATACTTAAGAGGTATTAATCTCCTTAAAGTATCATATTTGCTTTGCTGTTGCTGTTATTTTGAGAGCTTAATTTCTCTGGAATAAGTTTTTCAAATAGAAAGAAAGAGATAGAGACAGGACTTACCACAGTATTAAGGCTTCCCTTGTGAAGTTTAAAATTAGTAAACTCATGAGTCCCTTGGACTATACCTAAAATAAATCTACTAACTTTTTCCAAATTTCTGACTTTAGGATCCTGATTATTAAACAATTAGTTCTGCTTTGTATCTTAATGCTTTTCAGCCAGCAAGTTGCAGATGCTACCTACCATGATGACAACCTGTCTTTCCTGGGCAGATGACCTCATCAATGAGTTGGAACCCTACATCTGCACAGCCCTGCCTCACTGTGGAAAGACAGAACAGGTTGGGAGTATGGGCTGAGCTTCCAAAGCCCATATCCAGCAGGAGAAGCAATTACATAAGCTAGATCTTCTACCTTCTGCATCCCATAAAGATCTTTGGTCTATACATCCGGAGGGATAAAGAATAGGAAAGTTTCCAATGGAGGGGGTGGGATATGGAACTCTAGTGGTGCAAACTGTGTGGAACTGTACACCTCTATCCTACAGTCTTGTCAATCATCATTAAATCAATAATAAAAAAGACACACACACAAAGAAAAAAATGCTATTGATTGTTGCCTTTGCCTCTATACCTGCCATATGTGTGTGTGTGTGTGTGTATACATATATGTTTGTTGTTTGTCTCCCAACGCATTCCTTTTGACTAGAAATACCCCAAGGCCCACTTTTCAGGCTATATACTTCATTACAAAATCCAACTGTAGGGCAAAGTCTAGATGATTCTTTAGTTACTAACAGCCCAGCCCATCACCTGGGGCCCTAGTCAGAGAGTCCTGGGATTCCCATACAGACATGATGGGCCTAGACTTCTAAAAGATCCCTTTCACCACTGTCAGTGGTCATCTCCATCAGAAACAACAAAATAGATCCCTCTGTAGGCCCCTATTGGACCTGGTCCTCAATGTGAATCAACAATGTTCTGATCTCGGAAGGGAGGTTGGATAGCATACTCTGCCTATCACCTGAGGATGATGGGTCCTAAAATTGGCACAGCCTGGAATGTTCCTAGCCCTGACCACAGAATGTGAGCTCAGACTTACAGGGATGCAGAGGTTACATAGGCTCCTGTGCTGACTATGGGCCCTGGATCAGATCGGTGGGATTTACAGTTAACAATACTTATATAGTTTTCTCATATTTGAGAGATACTCTCTTCCCTGATTCAGCTTTCTGGTCCATTTTTCCAACTGTGACACCATCCACGAAGACAATAGCTTAGGTCGCCTGCATATTGGATGTCAGATGCAGGCAAAAACTATTTGGGTTATGGGCCCCTTGAAATATACCTAAAATAGACCTACTAGCTTTTTCCAAAACAGAGACCCCCAAATCTCCATCCACAATATTCTTGCCTTTATGCTCATGATTAGTCAACAATTTGTTCTGCTTCCTATCTTAACTCTTTCAGCCACCAGGTTTCAGATGCTACCATGATGCCAACTGGACTTCCCAGGGCAGATGACCCCACCCCTGGGTGCTGGAGCCCCACCTCCCCAGATCCCTGCTCCACTAGGGAGAGAGAGAGAAGAGACAGGCTGGGAGTATGGATTGACCTGTCAACATCTGTGTTCAGTGGGGAAGCAATTCCAGAAGCCAGACCTTCCACCTTCTGCACCCCATAATGTCCCTGGGTCCATGCTCCCAGAGGGTTAAGGAATAGGAAAGCAGGGGGTTGGGTGGTAGTGCAACGGGTTAAGCGCACATGGCACGATGCACAAGGACAAGGACTGGCATAAGGATCCCAGTGCCAGCCCACAGCTCCCCAACTGCAGGGGAGTCGCTTCACAGGCGGTGAAGCAGGTCTGCAGGTCTATCTTTCTCTCCTCCTCTCTGTCTTCCCCTCCTTTCTCCATTTCTTTCTGTCCTGTCCAATAACAATGGTATCAATAATAATAATAATAGTATACACAACAACGTTAAACAACAAGGGCAACAAAAGGGGAAAAAATAGTTTCCAGGAGCAGTGGATTCGTGGTGCAGGTACTGAGCCCCAGCAATAAATCTGGAGGCAAAAAACAAACAAACACCCAAACACCGAATAGGAAAGCTATCAGGGGAGGCAATGGGATATGGAGTTCTGGTGGCAGGAATTGTGTGGAATTGTACCCCTCTTATCCTATGATCTTGTCTATAGTAGATCTATTCAGATCATGGGTGTATGAATAAAATGAATTTCTCTCAACCCTGAGATGCATCAGTTCTCAGGATCCTAGCAAGTGGAAAAGGTTCTCTACCTGTGTATCTGTAGTACTTCCCCCAATGCCCTTTGTTCTGGGGGCTCAAACTTGGGCAGTGTCAATGGCAAAGCAGACACCTCAGTGAACAATCTCACTAGCTCATGTTTTCTTATTAATTAATTAAGTAAATGAAAGAGATATACAGAGAGAATGATACATACACAGAGGAAAAAGAGTCCACACCACTGCTCAACTTGGGCCTATAGTGGTGTTACCTAAGAAAGTTGGGACTTCAGAGTTTAAGGTGTGAAACTATTTTGCATAACCATTATGCTATTTCCTCAGGCCCCTCATGTTTTCTTAATATGCATTAACTTTCCTTAAATTTTTTTTATTGTTTCACCTAAGGTAGCAGCCACTAAATATTTGAGTAATGAAGTAAAGATAAGAGAAAGTGATGAATCAAGTAGAAAAAAGTCTTGACACTAATAAAATTTCTTCTAGGGGCCTGATAAATAATAATACTACTTTAATGCTCATTAAGTCTTATTGTTCGAATAAGGTGAATCTGGTGACACCTCCAAGAGGAGGCACACACAGAAAGATGGCTTTTCATCTATCTTTTCCATATTCTTGAGATTTATTTTAAAAATTAAGCAAATGAAGGGCCTACAGCAAAATTATTTTTTTAAAGATCTTATTTATTTATTTATTTATTTATGAGAAAGACAGGAAAGAGAGAAAGAAGAAGACATCACTCTGGTACATGTGCTGCTGGGGATTGAACTCAGGACCTCATGCTTGAGAGTTCAGTGCTTTATCCACTGCTCCACCTCCCAGACCACTTAAAGCAATTTTTTTAAATCTTTATTTGCTTATTGGCTAGAGACAACCAGAAATTGAGAGGACAGGGGAGACAGAGAGAAACTTGCAGCACTGCTTCACCACTCGTGAAGCTTTCCCTATGCAAGTGGAGGCCAAGGGCTTAAACTCAGGTCCTTGTGCACTGTAACATGTGTGTTCAACCAGGTGTGCCACCACCTGGCCTCTACTTAAAGCAAATTTCTAAAATAAATATACCATAGTTTAAACACTCCAAGTATTAGCCCTATGTCAAGTCTCCAATATTTAATGAGCTGACTTTTTATTAGAATGGGGTCAGCAAAGTGGTAAGTTAGAGAATTATAGATAGTGTAAGCTTATTTAGGAAAAACATATGACAGTGAAATAGAAAATAATTTGCATGCCCAATATAGATAAGTGGCCATTAGGACTGATCTGATGAACTGATATTTAGACTGACAGTTCAAGGTAAAAAAAGAGTAAGTTCATGAAATAAGTACAAAGACATATTTATATGACCACAGGTGGTAATACAATTTATTGATCAGAAGCTGAATTTTACTATAGTTTTAAATGAAAAACATCAATCATATAAAGTTGTAGAACATAAAATCATTCTCACATTTTTAAAGCACAGCCCACAGTACAGAACATTTAGCAAAATCATTCATTTTTGTTCCCACCATCATTGTGTATATGGCTAGTACACATAATAAAGGAATAGGTTAAAGATAGACATATCAATTTCCCCTACAAAAAGTTGAACTTTTTGTGCATAAGACCCTTATCATAGGCTCAGTTTTATTCTGGTTTTTAGCATATTTCAGAGCATTAATAAAAGCTTAACTGTCATTTTTATAGTATATTTTATAGTTCTCTGTAAATCAGACTACAGTATAGAATGGTTGAAAATTTTATATAACAGAAAACTTTCAGACTATAGCAAATATATCAACTTCTGACTATTGTCCACAATAGTACTTTTTTGCTGTGAAATTGGGCAACAAGTTGTTTAGTTCATTCATAGGTAGTGGAGTACTTTTGCATTATTAAGAAAATAAGAGGCATCTAATATAAAAATAAACAACTGCAATAAAAAAATATGTCTCTGTTAAAGTCCAATGTTTTTTCTTTTTCTGAACACACAGGCTATTTCTTTCTGCATAATGGTTTTCTAAAGGTCTTTTTACATACATTTTTTTTCATTGTGATTACTTAGAATAGAGTTTCATATCCAGGTTGTTGAACTGAGATGTCTGAACTTTGCAAGTACTTTGGTATACATTGCTTAGCTGCTATCCTGAAGGGTTATACCAAAAAATCATTAAAAATCATTAAAAATAATTCTCACATTTTCTCCAATAGTAGGGTATGTTGTGTGATGGTCAAGATTGATTGTGCTGAGAAGAAGATGTGCTCCTCATTCCACTACTTTTCTAGACAGAGTTATGTGTCCTTATTTTAAAGGGAATGATGTAAGTATGTCGGCATGGAGCTGTAACCTACATTTGAAATATGTAAGTCTGTACCCACTAAGACACATGTATCATTGCAAATTTCTCCCTCATTATGAAAAAAAAAAACATGATTGTATAAATGCTGCTACATCCATTAACATATAATACATAAATTAAACTCAATTATAATGGTAAGTGTTAAAATTACATTGGGAAAATAAAATACTTAGGGAACTTAATGCTTTGTAAATGAATCAGTTAATATAAATAATGTTTTCACTAATGCCAAGAGGTCTTTCTGCAGTATAAATAAACAACAAACTTCATTGAAACTGATTTTATGTCATAAATTAGTAATATATATATATTTAATTCTGAGGTCTACACAATTAAAAATGGAGGGAAAGTTGTTTATCTTTAGTCTGATTGTACATGGTTCACTGAAAGCAAATCACTGGTTCTAATATGTGATTTATTTTAAACTCTTTAATTACTCACTAAAATATTTGTCTACATCAATTCTTATTGACATGGGACAAGGAATGATTTGTTTTATTCCTATCCATGTGTGACTATTCTAGATTTTTTCCTTTAGTATGACTGCAATGTAATAGTCAATCTCCAAAATATCTCTCAATAATCCACTTCTTGGTATTCTTTATGCTCATGCATTTTCCTTATTGAATAACATTATATCATCAACAGGACTCTGTGACTGGGTTGTATAAGAAATTTTGACTTCTTTATCTTGTGTTTTCTTGATCTATCTACTCTGGGAAAAGATAAGGTCATGACTGCACATTAGCAATAGTATGAAGTCATTAAAAAAGGGAAGAACTAGACTCTTTTTTTAAGAACCAATATCAATTTGCCAACCATCAGAATGAGTCATCCTGGAACCAAATTTTTTAATATAACTAATCCTTTAGACGTTATCAAAGAACAATCTATAATATTTCTTTTTCTTTTCTTTTATTTATTTATTTATTTTTTGCCTCCAGGGTTATTGCTGGGGCTCAGTGCCTGGACCACGAATCCACCTCTCCTGGAGACCATTTTTTTCCCCTTTTGTTGCCCTTGTTGTTTTATCATTATTGTGGTTATTATTATTGTTGTTGCTGTCATTGGATAGGGCAGAGAGAAATCGAGAGAGGAGGGGAGACAGAGAAGGGGAGAGAAAGATAGACACCTGTAGACCTGCTTCACTTCCTGTGAAGTGACTCCCCTGCAGGTGGGGAGCCAGGGGCTCCAACCTGGATCCTTATGCAGGTCCTTGGGCTTTGCGCCATGTACGCTTAACCTGCTGTGCTACTGCCTGACTCCCCCTATAATATTTTTAATTCATTTGACATAAAATTAGTTTTTCTCAGTTTAAAGAAGGAGCTATAAGAATTATAAATTTGTGGTCTGGGAGGTGGCAAAGTGATAAAGCTTTGGACTTTCAAGCATGAGGTTCTGAGTTTGATCCCTGGCAGCACATGTGCCAGAGTGATGTCTGGTTCTTTCTTTCTTCTCCTGTCTTCCTCATTAATAGATAAATAAAATCTTTAAAAAAAAAAAAAAGAATTATAAATTTTTTGCTGTTGCTGTTCATGGAAGTCAGAACTTGTCCACTGACCTTCATCTATTATATTCTAGACTTCTACTTTATTTATTCTCTACTTCATTATGTTACCTAATATCTGTAAGATCTGACATATACTTTCCACTTTGTGTTTTCATGTGACATTCTAATGAATCTGCAGTCAAATTATTCTCTGGTTGGTTAATACCTACTCATTCTTCAATAAAATTCATATGACTTATAATTCATGTTTAATATATAGTGAAATTATGATGAAAGTCTAATATCCAAAAGTTTGATGATAGATATTAAATGTGTGCATTGTAAAAATGCAGAGTATATCAAGATTACTGTCATAAGAATACAAATTAATATTAAAGAAATAAGTTAACATTTGATCTATATTTTTGCCAGGAATACATACTCAACTAAAACTGTAAGATAACATTCATTTTTAATTAACTGCAATTATGAACCCTGGAAAGACTCTAATTCACTTCTGGTTTGAAAAAAATGAATAAAGTATTGTCAGTAGCTATATACACAGAATAACTGCCATTTCTATTATGAATCATTGTTTACTGTAATGAGAAGATTTCCATTTTCTAGACTCCCTCAGACAATTACAATGGCCACTGGCATCTTTGAAAAATTATGAGGGTCACTGTTTTGCTCAAAAATATGCAAAGCATAGTTTACCAAGGAAAACCAAATTTGGAAGAAAAGCCTTTGTAAGTCAGAGCACAGACAGAACACCTGTGAGACTTGGAAGTATCTGTGACTATCTTGCCTTGGTAAAGAAAGGAGTTCCATCAGAGACTGTGACTCACTCACTTTTAAGTTGGCATACTTTCAATAAAAACACTGCCAGTATCCTCAGAGAATTTTTGTCTACTGTCCTGACGTTATCACCTTTATCAAAGCCAGGGTCCTGAATTACTGCCAGTGTAAGAAATGTCTTAAGAAGTTGGAAAGAGAGTGTTAAGTTCATCTCTGCTGCATAGAAGTCGACCAACTTTCTAGAGTACAAGACCCTGACTGAACTAAATAAAACTTACAAGAGGAAGAAAGCTCATCCATTAGAAAATTTTGTAAAGCTTCTTGGTATCCTGACATATTAGATAGGGTATTTCTAGTTGTAAAAAAGGATTTAGCATTTTACTGCAGGGACTTGTGATGTCATTCTTAATATTGATGATAAATTATAAGGCATTATGTTCAGCTTCCCAATTGGTGAGAGTTTGGAGTTAGAGGACTATGTAAATGACCAAATCCTTTAAAAGGTGCTTCTTAAAGGTTTAGTTGATAGTGGAGAAATTTTGTGAAATTCTCTCATAAAAATATATTTAGAGAGAGCTGGGCAGTAGTGCTGTAGATTAAGCACACATGACTCAAAGCCCAAGGACCAGAGGCATAAGAATCCAGGTTAGAGCCCGGCTCCCCCACCTGCAAGGGGTCACTTCACAAGTGGTGAAGCAGGTCTGCAGGTGTCTTTCTCTCCCCCTCTCTGTCTCCCCTCCTCTCTTAATTTCCTTCTGTCCTATCAACCAACAATGACATCAATGGCAACAATAACAATAACGACAACAACAAGGACAACAAAATGGGAAGAATGGCCTCCAGGAGCAGTGGATTCGAATTGCAGGCACCGAGCCCCAGCAATAACCCTGGAGGCAGAAAAATATATATATATATATAGCCATGGAATCTGAACATAATTCTTAACATGTAACTCAGATAAAATAAAATTAAAAAGTGGGCACAGTCTATATAATTTTGATAGTGATTTTAATATCATTATAGATACCAGGCGATGTTCAAATCTGATACCAGGTGGTTCAGGTAGTAGTGCAGTGGGTTAATCACACATGACCCGCCTAAGCACAAGGACCTGCCTAAGGATTTCAGTTCAAACCCCAAGCTCCCCACCTGCAGGGGGGAGGGGTCACTTCACAGCCAGTGAAGCAGGTCTGTAGGTGTGTAACTTTGTCTTCCCCTTTCTCTCTTTTCTTCCTCTCTCGATTTCTCTTTGTCCTATCCAACAACAACAGCAATAACAGCAATGATAAACAACAAGGGCAACAAAAGGGGAAAATAGCCTCCAGGAACAGTGGAACTGAGCCTCATCAATAACCCTGGAGGTAAAAATAATCTGATACCAGGACCCACAAGATATCTCAACTGATTATAGCACCAATCTGCATGTCTGAAGTCCTAGAAGTCACAGGTTCAGGGGTTCAGTTCTTGGCATCACCCAACAGCAGAGATGACTAGTGTGAGTCTTTTCCCTCTGCTTTCTCTTTAAATCACGCTTCACAACGTTAAAAATAAAATCTGATATAAACAAATTCTCCACACAAATGCAAATGAAGACTGCTGGGACCATGTGGCATTACAGAAAATAGCTGACCCCTCACAACAGAGTTCAGCATTGGAATCACAGTTACTTTTAATATCACTGCAAAAGTCGGCAACATATCCAGGTTACAGGAGATCAATATCAGCTGCTGTCTGATATGATGTGCATATAACCATATGACACACACAGTGCACAGAATCAAATCACATTCAACCAGCTGCCTTTTCAAGGAAATTAATTTTGAACAGAGTTAAAGTTTAATTTATTTTTAATTTGTACACATGCTATTTCTTGCTCTTTTTTTTCTGTTTAAACTATGGAATTGGGCCATTAGCTTCTGCATAAAAACAGTGATACATTCCATGAATACATACAAAATCACCACAAGCATTTTAGGTAAATTTTCATTTTTATTATATTTGCATTTTTTTCAGTATAGGACCTCCATGGATTTCATTAGATTATCAATGGATTTAGTGACTGCACTAATTAAGAGCCAGGCATCTAACCTTGAACACAAAGCATTCTACAGCTTCACTATGTTGAGTTAGCATTGCCTCTAGCTGTATTTCCACAATGTCTGTTCTAGCTTTTATGACTTTTTTGTTATAGTCCTTTTTCCTTTTGTTTTATCTTTTTTAATGCCACTGAATTGTGATCATTTGAAAATAGTAGACTTATAGATGTAGATAGAAAATATTGACTTTTGCATTCAGTACATATATTAATTAGTATAATTTTACAAAAGACAGTGTAATCATGAAGTGTGTCAAGAGTGAATAAATGCTGGGGCCCTATTTGGGGAGTCGTGAGACTCCCAAACAGACTTGATAGGCCTAGACTTCAAATAATTCACTCTCTCCATTGTTACCGGCCATCCCTCTCAGGAACAACAAAATAGACCCTTTTGTGGGCCCCCATAGGACCTTGTCCTCAACCTGGATCAACAATGGCAGAGAATATTCTGAAGGGAGGATGGACAACATACTTTATGCTACACCTGAGGAAGATGGGTTGATACTGGGGCAGCATGGAATGTTCCTACTCATGAACACAGAATATGAGCTCAGATCTAGAGAGATGTAGAGGTCACACAGGCTACTAAGCTGAATATGGGACCCAGATCACTTCAAATCAATGGGGTTTACAATCAACTATATTTATACCCATTTCCCATATTAGGGAGCTACTCTCTTCCCTGATCCAGCTTTCTGGTCCTTTTCCCAGCCATGACATCATCTCCCCAGACAATAATTAGGATTCACCTGCATATCAGATTTGAGGCTCAGGCAAAACAAACAAACAAAAACACTAGTATAGCTATAGGCCCTTTGAAATATAACTAAAATATGCCTACTAGCTATCTCCAAAATGGAGGACCCCCCCAACACTTTATCTGCACTATCCGAGACTTTAAGTCCATGATTGTCCAACAATTTGTTTGGCTTTGTATGTTAACTCTCTTTTCAGCCACCAGGTTCCAGATGCTAGCAGGATGCAACCAGACTTCCCTGGACAGACAACCCCACCAATGTGGCATGGAGGTCTGCTTCCCCAGAGCCCTTCCCCACTAGGGAAAGAGAGAGACAGCTGGGAGTATGGAGTGACCTGTCAACACCCATGTTCAGTGGGGAAGCAATTACAGAAGGCAGACCTTCAACCTTCTGCGTCCCACAAGGATCTTTGGTCCATACTCCCAGATGGTTAAAGAATAGGAAAGCTATGAATGGAGGGGTTGGTATACGGAGATCTGGTGGTGGGAATTGTGTGAAGCTGTACCCCTCTTATCCTATAGTTTTATCAATGTTTCCTTTTTATAAATAAAATAATTTTAAAAAGAATGAATAAATGTAATTAAACAAGATACATATTTTGATTTCTTTTCTGACAATCTGTGTTTATATGTAAAATGATTTCATATGGGAATCTATAATTCCCTCTTAATTATTAGTAAGGAAAAATGACTTGATAATTGAGTAAGTTCAATCATATATGAGAAAAATCATATCTGATAAGAATTAATGTAACACAAGCCAGGAAATACCTCATGCTATAAAGCTCTGAGTTTAACATGGGTAAAATCCAGTTTAGAGCTCTAGTATCACAAGCATATGTACCAAGGGATGTTTCAAAGGTGGTAGAGTGATGTAGTATTTTTCCTTCTCACTCTGTCCCTCTGATTCTCTCTCCCAAATCTCTATATGTGACTGAGAAAAGAAAAAAAAATCACATACAAGAAGAGTCCACTGAGAGTGGTAGGAGTTGGCGAAAAAAACAGAAGGCAAAAAGAAAAAATTAATAAATTGATGTAACAGATTTTTATAAATCACCTTTTAACATTTTACATCATGAAATTGCTCTTGGATGTAGATACAATCCTCTCACTCCATACTTTAAAAATTAATTCCCATGTATCATGGTAATTAATATTAAACTCAAAGACCACATGTCTTTAATCAAATTCTATATGTAACTACTATATTATTCATAGGACATAAGGAAAAATGAAGAATGTTGAATTATTTAGTACTTTTTTTTCATTTTCTTTTTCCCTTTAGGAATACGCCTGATATATCTAGTAAAATGTACATTTATGTACTTACAACAGCTATCAATATCAGATTTCAAAAATCTCTAAAGTTGACAAGAATTTTCCCATTTTTATTTTTTAACATTTCTATACTTTATTCATACTAGAACCTCAAACGAAATGTTTGTTAAATTTAATTTAACATTCAGATCTTCAGAATCAAATTCTCTTCTAATGGAAATAAATGGTCTAACAATTAGAAGCGCATAAAGGTAAGGTAATAAGAAAACTAAACTTGCTGAAGTTAGTTAGTTTTAGGTAAAAATCTAAAAATAATAGATATGTAATCTCTATTAGGAAGATTAAATTACAGTGATGTATCCTGCATAAAATATAGAAGATGTGGGCAAAACTCAAATTGTAAAAAAAAAAAAAAAAAGGCCTTTTTAGCCAGTGGAAAGTAAAACATCAAAGATCTTTCATATCAAACCTCACACTTTAACAAGCAGAGAAGCCCCTTAGAAAATTCCCTGTTGCTAAGCAAATGCTAATGCATTTGACTGAAATTTTAGGTGTCTAGCTACATAATGACACTTACTATTTGTATCTGTAAGCCCTCCACCCCATAAATTGATTAAAAAAATAAAATCTCTCACTTGACTTTCTGGAACCCTTTTCTGAAACATCAGCCTTAGACAATGGATTTGTTGGAATTGTTTTTCATGCAAGCTCACTGGCTCAATACCATAAACTAAGGTCCATAATGTCAAGCAACTAATTTTTATAAATCAATTTTATCTAAAAAAAAATCTTCCAAACAAATCTAGTTTATAACTTCCGATGAAGTGGTGTCATATTTAGTAATAAATATCTTTTTAATTGTTCTGATGAAAGACTTTGTAAAGGAAGATAGACTGGCTGACAACACAATTGTTATGTAAAAGGACTCTTTGGCCTGAGGCTCTGAGCTCCCAAATTCAATCCCAAGCACCACTATAAACCAGAGTTGAGCAGTACTCCAGTAAAACAAGCAAACAAAGGAATGAAGTTAGTTTCGATTTTTGGATTTTTGTTATCTCATCCAATATTCACCAAAAGCACATGATATTTAACTTCTTACTGTTATTGTATTTCAACTACTCTATGAAATTAAAATACAACCTTTTTATAGTTACCTTTATCTATACATAAATAATCATTCCCCTCCAAAATCATATAAGAACAATTTTAGGAGGGCTGGACAGTGGCAAACCTGGCTAGGTGCATATGTTACCATATGCAAGAACTACCTGCAAATCCCTTCAAGGGGAAGCTTCCAAGAGGTAAAACAGTACAAGTGTCTCTGTCTTTCTCTCCCTCACCCTTTGTCCCTTCAATTTTTCTCTGCCTTGTATAAGTAAATGAATAAATAAAGTTTAAAAATCTTAACACAGAAAGAAAAGTAATATGTTTAGGGGGCAGGTGATTGTACACCCACTAGAGTGCATATGTTACTATACAAAGGAGAACTGATTCTAGCTCCTGAATTCTAACTGCAGAAGAAAAACTTCCTAAGAGGTTAATCAGTGTGCTACAGATGTCTCTCTTTCCCTGATGATTTCCAGAACCAGTGGAATCCTTGTGCAGACACAAAGTTCGCAGGGTTAACCTTGATAGCAAAAAATAAAAAAGAGGTGAGAGAGAGAGAGAGAGAGAGAGAGAGAGAACACACAGAGAGAGAGGACACAGAGAGAGAGAGGACAGAGAGAGAAAAAGGAGCGGAGAGAAGGAGAGAAGGAGATAGGAGGGGATGGGAGAGGAATACTCTCTTTATATTATTATGTTGGAAATCTATTATTGATTTCCAAAATACTATGGCTTATAATTTTAAAGAGGGCAGAAACAACTAATTATCCTTAAAGATCAAAGAAAAAATACTTCATTTGCAAATACATTCAATTTATAAAGGTGATAGCACTGAAAAATAATATTAACACATATTAGCACACATTCAACTTCAAAGCCATTTTCAAAATATTAAGCAATTAGCAAGATAAAATATATTCAGTAAATGACATGCGAACCAGGTTTTTCTGTTTAAAATTTGATTTTTATAGTAAATTGTGCATATATTTTTTCATGACTGATGTTAAGTACTTCAGATAACTTCCTCTACTACTTATTCTTTGTAAATATCTGCTCAGGTTTGTTAATGTTATAGGAATACTTAACAATGCCTTAAGATTTACATTAAGTTTACATAGTCTTTATCTTTAATGACTTGAATCAAGTCATTAAACAAAACACTTAATTTCAATTAAGGGCATAGAAAATGTTTTCACTATACTAAGCCAATCATTGCCCAGTTTTATTGTTTTCTCAATCTTCATCAAAGTTATTATCAATGCTAACTGATGAACAAAGGTAGAATTTTCTGGTTTTGAATGTATTTTTTGACTTGGTCCTTTAAAGGAAGGTTGTTTTTAACTTCACCAACAAAATGATGAAATACATGGATACACAAGTCTTGCCTTGATTTCAATATTTAAGAACAGCATCTACCATTTAGTCAAAATTCAATTGAAATGAACTGTTATCTTACTCTCACATATACTGACTTATTACAAAGATATTACAATTTGGAAAAAAATGCCAATCAAATATATTTTGGGTAAATATAAAATATTACTTAATTGAAATATTTTATAAAAATCAATCTTATACACTTATGTGCACTATCTATTTATTTTGTCCTTTGGAGATAAAAGCATAATGAAACAGAAAGGGAAAAAAAGTCTGTATGCCAAGAGAACTGGTTTCTAATAATGGTTCTGAAAATGACTTGCTTTATATTGCTCCTAAATTGGTTAATTTTTCTAACTTCCAGGTTTATCACTCCTAAAATTCTGGAGTTCCTTCTATGTTTTGTTATTTGAAAGTGTATTTTTTCTCTCATTTTTGTCTTTTTATTATTCTTACCACATTCGTAAGTCAGCAAATACTTGGAGATATCTGGGTATGTATTACATGGGATTTTAATCTTTCTCAGAAATAGTAATTATGTATAATGAGTCAATAAGACTTCCTGATTCTTTGTTAAGTTAAATAATATACTATTCTTAAAGAGTTTTCAAATATTTTCATCTTCATGTGGAAGACCCTTATTTCAGAGGAGAGGCTAATTAAATATGCCTTAATTTTGCATATGCCTAAAATAGAATGAGAAATTTATTTACTATTCATTTATTCATTCACTGACTTTTTTCCCTGACAGTACAAGAAAGGTTACTTTGTTAACCACAGAGATGATCAAAGGGAAATTATTGGCCAGACTTCCATAAAAAATATGAGAAAAAAATTTTCTTCTTCAAATTTCTCAAGAGTATTGTCAGTTCCCTTCTAAATGTTGAGAAGAAATTAAAATGAGCATTACCTATCTAGTAAACAAAGTCCTTGCTGGAATTACAGTGATTTACTTTAGAAAGTAATCAAAGAAAAAAAAAGAATATCATTAGATTCTTGCTAATCTATTATTTTAAAGAATCAAATATATTTTACACCTATTAGTAATGTTATTTCACAGAGCTCTGTGCTTTCATTGCATTTAAAATGTACACCAGTAACCAGTAATTCATTTTTATTGAGTTAGTTCCTTTTCATTACACATAATAGTATTTTAAGTATGAACTAATAAGATGTAAAGTTTTGTTCTGAAGTATATTTATATCAAATCTTCTCTACTTGCCTACTAACATGATTAAATTTTTTTTTACTTACCCTGCATGCTAACAGTTTATCTGCGTGCACACAGTAAATTTCACATGGGTTTTTTTATAGTCAATAACTATTGGTTATGCATTCACATTATCAATGTTTTCTATACTGAAGCAGTATAAGTATAAAAGTATAAGTAGTCCTCTTAGCTTTATATTTTCATAACTCTTGATACATAGTTTCTGTCATAACAAGTTTCACTCTTCTCTCCTGAACCCAGCTTCCTCCAACCTCACTACAGTTTACTCCTCAAAATGAAAGCAGTGCATCACTAGTTCTTTAAACGGCTGATATTACTGTCAGTATGAACTATTAATATTTATGGAAAGATGTTAACAATATGGAAAGATGAATGGATGGAAAAATGAATTGTGAGAGCTTCTTACTATAGCCTAAACTCAAGGAATAAAAAGGCTCTCTTAATAAATTCCTTGGCAAAAAAATTCATGGATACTAAATTCAACTTTAATTTTTAAGCATTTACATATGTTTATACACCTCCTAGTGTCATGAACTACATTTTCAGTAGTCCTGGTACATGAATTCTATTCATTTCTGTTGGTTTCACAGTTTTCTTAGGTCATGGTTTCAAATACAGAACAGCTCTACAGATCATTTAGCATAAGACTGGTTAGAAGATAAAGAAATAATTTCCATTATTTTTCTCTAGGTACGCTTTAATTTCTGTTTAAGCTCAGAAATATGGGGTACCATCATTAATTCTGAATTTATACACAGTAGACATCCCATCATGTCTCAACATGCACTATATTAGCTTGTTCTGCCATGATGACATATCACAAAGCAAATGGCTTAAAAGAAATCTATTTTATCATATTTCTGGAAAGTGGTAATCTTAGTGTCTAATAAGGGTATTTTGGGACACAGAAATCTGCCTTCTCGCTGTATTATCATGCCTTATAATGTGAAAGAGAAACCGTTCTCGTATCTCTCCTGCTTCATATAATTATAGGCACCACTTCTATCTTAGGGCCCCAAAACTGTTGACATCATTTCATCTCAATACATCTAGTTTCAATGTAGTTAAATTTGGGCATATAACTACATACGAACTGGGAGCAGGCAGAGAATAGCCCAGATTTGGAAGAACACAAAATGTACATAATAGCTGAGTGGTTGAAGAAGCTGTGATACAGTGGAGTACTACTCCTTTTTAAGAAATGATGACTTTCTTTTCTCTTTTGCAACACACTGTAAAGAACTTGAAGGGGTCATAGCTAATGTAATTATCCAGAGATAGAAAATGGATACTGGATAACCTCACTCATAGGTGAAACTTCAGAGACAAAGAAAGGAGAAAAAAAGAGGGTAAATGTATAATTAGATATGGTCTATTGAAGCATAAGCAAGGGCTTTAAAGTTGGGGGGCTGGGACTGAAAAAGATGTAGTAAAGAACTCACTGCTCTATGATGAAAGAAGACACATTGGTGGAGGGTGTGGTGTCCTTAAACCTATCATGGAGAGAAAACTATAAAGCTGTGATGACAGTCTTGGGCATTAATATTTTACTCAGTAAAGTGATTTTTTAAAACTGAGAATGGATAGAGGGTGGGGACAATTTCAGTTCAATAGCACATGCTAAATTTCTCCTATATTTTCCTTAATAGTTGGGGCTGAATTGAACACACTTGCATACAATTAACCTAACAAGATACACATTTAAGTTTTACATAGAACCACATCAGGATCTGGGCAATTCCTTTATATGTGATTTCACTATGTCTGCAATAAGATTCTTGTATACAGTATGTTTCAGTCTAGTATTTGGGAAGAAATGAAGGAATGCTCACAAATGGAGCTTACTACCTTTTTGTACTTTAAAGTGCCAGAAGAGGGAAAATCTGGCAAAGAATAACAAGAGAAAGACTTCCTTTATAATCTTTATAATCTTTCACAGCAAATACCAAAGCTTGCTGCAAATAGATTGTAGAGTGCCTGGCATGGTATCTGGATAGCAGATACCAGGGATGATGAAGAGCCAGGGATGATGATTCTGTCCAAGATTTCTGAGAATGTAAATGGTTTATAAATAAATATAACAGTGAATTTTGTAATATAGTAGGGAGTCTGAAGAAAAAACTACAGCAGTCATTGTGTCATTGTATTATTTATTTCATGTGTTTCTGTTAAATAACAGTATCTAATATTCATGTTATCATAATATATATATATATATATATATATATATATGTTTGCAGTGCATATGCAATTGCTGTCCTTGTAGTTTTGTGTTCTCAAGTAGGCAAATGTTTCATCTATGCAAGGTAAGCTTTAAACTTTAATGTCATTGCCAAGCTATTGCTCTAAAAAAAATCAATATGTATTTTAAATTACACATATAATTGTTTTGTGTTTTGGTGCCTAATTCCTCTTCCTGAAATATATGAAAAGAATTAAAACGCTAAAATTGTTTCCTTTAATTCCTTCCATGCACTTTTGTAGGGGGAATTAACCTCCACACTTTAAAATGATTATATGTGTAATATTAAAAATGGAACATCTCATTTCCTTTTTATTTCCATTGTGGGTATTGTAAACACCAGAGGTATCTAATGAAGACCTTCCTTTTGCAACATCACAAAATGAAAAAGGCACGTTAGACATACAACTAGGATATTGTCTTTTACTGGTCCTGAGATCTACTGGAACACATTGATTTTTTTTTCTCTCTCATTTTTTTCTTTTTTTCTCTCCCATTTTTTCTTGCTGCCTTTCTTTTACCTCAAACTTCTGGTGAACTTATTTTGAAAGAATGCAAAACAAACAAAACCACCAAACTGTTACATAATGGCTAGAATCTATTTACAACATGAGCTTTCTTTATGAAAATTTTCTTTTTAAAATATTTTCTTTTTAAATATTTTTATTATATTTAATATTTAATTAATTTTATTTAATATATTTGTTAAATTTTTTTTAATATTTATTATTGGATAGAAACAAAAAAAATGAGAGGTGAGAGGAAGGGAGGGAGGGAAAGACACAGAGAGACACCTACAGCCCTGCTTCACCACTCCTGAAGCTTTCCCCCTGCAGGTGGGAAACAGGACCTTTAACCCAGGTTCTCGCACATTATAATGTGTGCACTTAACCAGGCATGTTACCACCTGGCCCCTTTATGAATATTTTCTAATTTTAAGTCTAGAGAGTAGATTGTGGGCATGTGAATTCATAGTGAATGTATTAGTAACCACTTAATGCTGAATACCCTCCCCAGATCTTTTCCTCTCTCCTGTGAGCTCACTGACGGTTTCACTTGAGGAGAGGAGTTCTTCATCTTTAATGTCAGCCTGTTATTTATTACGTCCAGATGATCTTTCAAAAAGTAATGTGGATTTATTCTTCCACTTTATAATCAATCATTAACATTTAAAACTCTGTTTTTACCATAATGCTTTAGCTTTATGATATACAATTAAGTATGGGTACAGTCTTGTCAAGACTTTTGCGGTAATTCACAGATTTTAGGAGTTTGAATGATGATGCACAGAAGTAAAAACTAAACTGAAATAACACTTTCATCTGTTTTTGTTTCTTCTACTCAAAAATTGGGGTAGAATTCTCACTTTTAGTCTACTGTAGTCTGAACTTTTTTTTTTTTTACCTTTATTTTATTATTATTTTTTTTGGCCATCAGGATTATTATCACTGGGGCTCAGTTTCTGTGCCTGCATGACAACTCCACCACTCCCAGCAGCCACTTTTTTATGTAGAGACAGAAAGTAAAAAAGAGAGACAGAAAGAGACAGACAACCTACTCCACTGCTTGTGAAGCTTTCCCCTGTATATGAAGAATGAGAGCTTAAACCAGGATCCTTGTGCATGATAGTATGAGCACCATAGCAGGTTACATCACCATCTAACCCTGAAAACAAGTACTTCTAATCAGTTGGTCATGTACACTAAATGCTGAAGCACCGTTTAATAATGACTGTTTACAAAGAGAAAACAGAGGAGAAAAACACATTTGGAAAGCAAAGTAGATATCCTTAACCTGAGATCTTTGTTTAACATATTAAAGAAGTATCCCTTCCTAACAAAGTCTGAGGCATTTAAGATTTCAAAATGAATTAGATGGAAACACCGGCTTTAAAGAATCCATCTTGCAGGCCTCTGACAAAGTAATTGCCTGGAAAAATTATAATAAAATTTTCATAAAGTTCATATTCATGAAGTGACAAAGATTGCTTTTAGGAAATTGCAATATTAATAATTTATACTCTTGACAATAGCATTTCCAAAATAACTCAAGCTCTCTACCTTGAATATGATGAACCTACTTTAACTTCTTTCCCACACATAGATAGTTAAATACACGAGACATAGCGAAATCTAGATACAGATTATTCATTTAAGAAGATAGCTCCTTGTTTAATTAGAGATATATCATCTTAACTAGCCATACTATTCCTCTGAATTAGTTTTCCAGGGTTTGCAGAATTAAAGATGGTAAAAATTGATGAACCTTAGCTATATTTTCCCCTGAAGGGTACAAACTTTTATTACATTTCAGAGGCGAAACACAATTAGCCTCTAACCTAACCATGTTAATCTCCTTGAGTTAAGCTTATGTGTTTCTGCTTGTCTAGAAACTTTTAATGAAAGATCTATGTCTTTTACAGCCAATTTTAATAACCTCTTTATTTGCATCTCTGCCCTTGTTTAGAGTAGGAGTTAATTCGATAAGCTCCTGGATTACAGAACATTCTTCTCAAACTGAGGACAAATAAAAATCTGTGATTTTGAACTGGGACAGCTCTCTGCAGGAAATGATACTCAACAACAAATATTATTCAGTTTCCAAAACTTTCCATGTAATTAACCAAGATGAACCCATCTGTGTCAGCCAATATGTTCTATTCTATAAAGGCCAAACTCCTGGACATTAAGTAGGGCCATTTTGACAATAATGTTTATTTTAAAACTATATATCGCCTATAATGAACAAGATAAATTATTCATTAAAGCGAGATTATTTTCTCTGTCATATTATATCTTAACATTTTTCCCTTGCACATTTTCAAATATTCACCTTCTCCCAAATTATATGCTTTTTGGTCTACATTTTTGGTGTAAAAAATTAGAAAATAGATAACAAGTGGTCAATGACAGATTTCCTTACTCCAAATTAGAATGTAAGACATATCTAATTTGTTACTCTCAATGAAATATAACTATTATGAGCATTCTAGTGATAGTCTGTAGAAAGAGATAGATACACACACATGCTATATTTCTACCTTGAATTAATGAGCTAAATTTGTTTTCTGTGATCTAGCAATATCTAAAATGTGTGGACACAGCAAACTGACTTATCTACCACTGAGCTGATGGCTTAACATAATAATATCATCTATTTCATTACCAAAAGTGTGTAATTATTTCCTCAAAATGGAATGAAGACATTTTGTCCTAAAATGACACTTAAAAATGAATTTTATTGTTATGGCTAGTGAGGTGGCTTAGAGGAATAGCTCCCTGGCACCACATTCCATTCTCTCTCTCAAGTTGAATCTTTTAAAAATCATATTTAGAATATAGAAGGTTTCCTATAAATATACATACACTATACCCCTAATAGAGAAGATGACATTTTTAACCTTAAATATTATTTCTTTTCAGTCACTTAACAGTAAGATTCTCACATACAGAGGCCGTATGTACTTTAGCATTTCACATTTAGCATGACATTTACCACATGAAGAAAATTTGTAAAAACATTGTTGAATAAATACTAAGTATGAAATTGAATGAGTAGATTCTTACACATTTGCTATTATATACCTAGAGTAAAAGGAATCACGGATAACTTTTTATAACACTATTTTCTTTTTTTTATTATTATTTTTTTTTTCCTCCTCCAAGGTTATTGCTGGGCTCGGTGCCTGCACCATGAATCCACTGCTCCTGGAGGCCATTTTTCCCCCCTTTTGTTGCCCTTGTTGTAGCTTCGTTGTGGCTATTATTATTGCCCTTGTTGACGCAATTCGTTGTTGGATAGGACAGAGAGAAATGGAGAGAGGAGGGGAAGACAGAGAAGGGGAGAGAAAGATAGACACCTGCAGACCTGCTTCACCGCCTGCAGGTGAGGAGCCGGGGGCTGGAACCGGGTTCCTTACGCCGGTCCCTGCGCTTTGCGCCACATGTGCTTAACCCACTGCGCCACCGCCCGACCCCCTAAAACACTATTTTCAGAGTCCACATAAGTCTTAGCCTCATACAAGAAATTCATCTAAAATTAACCTACTATTGACATATTTTTTCTAACCTCACAGAGATTTTCATATTAATATTCTATAGTCAATACAATTATATTCAGCAAAGCAGGAGTTGCATCACTTAGGGGTTATATGTAAACAATTTATCATTTTTGTGTTCCTTTTCTCAGATTATCTCATGGTTCTTATAGTGAACTAACAGCCTGAGGCTCCCTCCTAGCTCAATGCCTAATCTATGACTACTTTACTCCTTAATACTAATATATATTTGAAACATCGTTTTATGCTTTCCTTTCCCTAATAACAGCTTCCAAATAGTTAACAGTATATTTGCTTCAGGAGTGGAGTGAAGTCCAAGCGTGTTAGCATATCATTAAAGATTCTCATCAAACGGATCCCACATTAAACACATATGCTTGTTCCAAATATTCCCAGGATTATGAATAATCTTTCACTCTTTGGTAACTGTTTTGTTTCTTTTCTCTACAACATGTCTCTCCCACCCCATCCAGTTTCCAATTCTCTGTATTCCCGACAAATTCAATATTGCCCATACTCTGAAAACTTCTAGATCCTCCAAGAGACCTACACATTCATTACTTTGTAATACCACCATGTTTCTGTTTTCCTCTGACAGCATCAAACACATACAAAATTGCTGTATTTACTAGGTATTATTTATTATACTAGCTTCTTTTATACTTCTCATCTAAGAGGGAAATATTCTCCTTCTTCCTTCCTACCTACCTTTCTTTCTTTCTTTCTTTCTTTCTTTCTTCCTTTCTTTCTTTCTTTTTCCTGATGGCACTGCTACTGGTGGACATTTTTGTTTAATTTAATTGGATAGGACAGAAATTAAAAGGGGAGGGTTGATAGAGAGGGGAGGAGGAGGAGAGAGAGACAGAGACAGACCTGGAGACTTATTTCACCACTTGTGAAGCATCCATGCTGCAGCTGGAGAATGAAGGCTTGAACCCAGGTCCTTGTGCTTAGTTCTTTGTGCACATAGCTGGGTGTATCATTACCTGCCTTCTTAATTTTTTTTCTTATATTCATTTTCAATTTCATTGAAAATGATGTGAAATTACAGAATATGTTCAATGAACAAACACAGAGCTGTGTGTGAAATAAACAATAAACAAACACAGAGCTGTGAATGAAATAAAGTGGTTATAAAATAATTTGTGGACATAGACTTGATTGGTGAGTATATATATATATATATATATATACACACACACATATATATGGAGCAGAATATATGGAGAGGGAGAGAGTGGCAAAGAGATGAAGACAGAAATTATAAACAATATGTCTATATCTATTCTATATCTATCTATACCTGAATCCAAATGTAAGGACAATTCCACACATGTCTCCCAAGTTTCTTATTGTACAAATAGTTTTCTGATTTAACTGATTCTCCACTGCTTGGGCAGAAGCTGAATTGTCAACTAAACTAGCTGACCAGGTAGTCTCTGTCTGTCAAAAATCAAATGGATATGTTTTAACAAGAGAGTTTCACTAAAAGGAAACCAGAATCTGTCCACAAAGTCTAATCAACATATTAGAAAATGGGGAGTCACTTTTCAGAGAGAATTTATCTGATACATGTTAGTATGTACGCTGAGTGAAACACTATTCAATAGTTCATAATCTAATAGAAAATCAAAGAGAGAATTTTTTTTCTTTTTAAAGATGCATTTACTTTGGGAATATTAAGTAAACCAGGATGTAATATTTATTTTGAAACAGTCTATTTAGATCCAAATTAGTAAAATTTTATAAAAAAATTTCCCTGTGAAACCAATATTCTCAAATAGCTAATAGTACTTGTTTATAATCCTCTGAAACTATCAATGTATGATAACTTTATAACTCATAATAACCTTGACAATTCCTAGGCCACACCTAATACATGTCAGTGCCAGAATCTGACATTTCATTTCACATATTCATTTTTTTTGTCTCCAGGGTTATTGCTGGGGCTAGGTACCAGCACAACAAATACACTGCTCCTGGTGGTCATTTTTCCTTTTTTTATATATATTTTATTTGATAGGACAGAGAGAAATTGAGAGCGTAGTGGGAGAAAGAAAGAGAGAGAGAAAGACACCTGCAGACGTGCTTCACCACTTGTGAAGCATCCTCCCTGCATGTGGGGAGTGGGCCTTGATCCTGGACCCTTAAGTGAGTCCTTGCACATAGTACCATGTGTGCTTTATGGGGTGTGCCACAACCAGGCCCCATTTTCAAATATTATAATACTACTTTTATGTCTAGTACACTGCATATGTTTATATTGCAAGTGCTACTCCATAGAGTTTACAATGTGTATTGGTATTTTAGCAGCTCATCGAATCTTCTCACATGGCCTCCATTACAATAGCAGCATCCAGGGAATAACTCACCCCCCCACCCCACACACACACACACACAAATGATGGCTGTTAGCCTTCAGGGTAGTGAGACCAGTTACAAAGCCGAGAATTCAGTATTGATTGCATTGGCTATGCTCTCCTCCTAAGACATATTTAGACAATCATTCTTTAAGATACAATCTGCTGTGAGCTAGAATTAATATCATTTTTGACAGCTTCTATCCTGTAAAAAACATCTGGTAAAGAGATGATATTACAGATACAATTTCCATTTAAAAAGCAATACAGAAAGTGCATTTTATAATTTTTCCTATATTAGAACTAAAATAAGTCAGGGTTAAAGAGATGAAATCCTTTCCTTTTTGCATTTGTGTTATTCAAAATGGTGCTAGGAGAACAAGACTTTAAGTCAGATACAGAGAAGTGATGGATAATGAAATCTGTGTCATTTATTTTATAGGAAGAAGGCTTCACCACAAATTATGTTGCCTTTCCAAACTCTCAGAACATTTTTGCTTTCCTTTTTTCCTTTCAGTTATTAAAAATAAGCCCTGCACATACAGAAATCAGACACAGTTACCTAAAGAAAAGAAACTCTCTAATCCTCTCTCCAGGCATGTAGAGGAGCTGAAACTCCTTTACCTTTGTGGCTTTATTAGTGCCCCAATAACTGAAGCAAGATAAACTCTGACCGAACAAGCAATATGTTGATAGTGTCTGTGCAAGGGCTCCTGTGGTTCAACCAGCTGGGATCAAACCTGAGCACAGTGGCCCTGAGCACCATGGCTTCCATTATGCTGACCCCATTCTTTCATCAGCAATGTCCATACAGTCATTCTTGTCACTCTATGATGTATTCAGTTTAAATTTCTACCTAGAATAGATTTTTAATAGGATCTGTGTTGCCAAAGATTACGTATGCTCTCCAAACATTTTTTTTTTCTCATACGGCTAATCATAGGCTGAGAATTACCATTTTTATTCTTGCCAGTAATCCTAATTCCTGACATTTAGAATGGTTCTCTCAACATTGCAAAAGATTTTCATATATTTGTCTGATAGTATTATTACATTAACTTTATTAGGAAAATTTGTTCTCTTTCTACAAACAGAAAAAACTCAGAATCAAGAATACACTTATCAGTTGGTTTAGGATCATGCCATTTACTTGCAGCATGTGAATTATAAATTACAGATATCTCCATGTTTTTTTAAAAATTGCTATTCTTAGATTTATTCACTACATCTCATTTCAATTATCACGAAGAAAACAAAATTCCAAATTCCAAGTCCTCGGAGACTGTGGATATATGCATATTAATGCATAATGATATAGATATATATATCATAATTCTCATTCACAAATATCATGGAAACAAACTTAAAGATAAGTGGAATTTCAGTTAGAAATTTAAATTTTGTTGAGGCATAATATAACAGTATGTGTGTGTGTGTTTGTGTGTGTGTGTGTTTTCAATTTCCATTAGTCTTAATGAGTATTCTGCTCAAACTGGCTTGTAAAAAGTATAGTGTGAAATACATTTTGATTTTATGTAAAGATGAGATTTATTTTGTCATATCTAAGCACCAAATACAAGATGGTGTGCATATTTTAATACCATAGTCATTTCTTGTTAAGTAAAAAAAGTTGACTAGGTATCTACTTCAATTCTAAGAAGTACAACTTATTCAATTTATAAAACTTTGAAGATAAGGTACTATAATTTACAGACAATTTACTTCCTCCAATCCTGCTTGAACTGTAGTTTTACACTAAATGATCTTCCTAATCTATGCTCTAGCTTGTCAATTTTGTTGTCCTTTTTAACAAGAAACATAGCCAGTGGTGCATAATAATGTTAGGCTTGTGGATCTGAATAGACATGACATCTTGAGGACGAGACAATAAACTGTTCTTAAAATATATCATTTGAATTAAAATACTTAACAGATTTATTCTACTTAAAACATAGGAGTAAATAGGATGGGTTCTATTTTTAAATTTAATTGAACTGGGTATAATACCTATTATAATTTAATATTGCATTCACTATCAAATAGAACATACTAAAGTATTCCTTGTGTCTTACATATAGGCTTTGTCACTAAACTCTGAAGTGCCAGCTCTACACAACAGAATAATCTTTTACTATAATAAGGTACAAATTCAGAATGTAATTACAAGTTCCCTTATTAATATGCTATGTCAGGTGGAAGGATAGATGTATGGATGAACATTAAAATTAAGAAATAGTACAAAATTTTAGCATATACACACCTAACGCATTGCTTTTTAAAAAATTACAAAAACAAGCTATTGAAGCAAATACATTACATAACCAGAAGCTATTTTAATAGAAGAAAGTGATAGTGTAAATAGAAAAAAAAAACCCGTTTAATTATCATCCCTTAATGGTATTTTTTCAGCAGTGATATAATGATTCTTTTTTTGTCCTCCAGGGTTATCTCTGGGGCTTAGTGCCTACACTACAAATCCATTGCTCCTACTGCCATTGTTTGGGGTAGGACTGAAAGAAATTTAGAGAGGAAGGGAAGGTAGACAGATTGGAAGAGAGAAAGATAGCCACCTGCAGACTGCTTCTGTCTAGTGCCTAATCTTAGTGTGAATGCTTCAGGTTTCTCACCACAGACTATGAACTTGATTGTATGTTATATATGGACTCCACAAGGTTAAGGAATTTTTCTGTTTATTCCCATTTTTTGTAGTGCTTTGATCATAAAAAGGGATGTTAAATTTTGTCAAAATCTTTATATCAATTAATATAATAATGTGTTTTTATTGATGTGGTGGATTGCATTTACTGATTTATGTATTTTGAATCAGCCTTGCATCCTTGGGATAAATCCCACTTGGTTGTGATGTACATTTTTTTAATATACTACTATATATGGTTAGCTAGATATATTTTTAAATATCTTAACATTCATGTTCATTAGAAATATTGCTCTGAAGTTTTCTCTTTTGGTTTTGTCCCTATATGCTTTTTGGAATTAGGGTGATATTAGCTTAAAAATACAGGTGTTAACTTTGTTAGTGAAATGCAAATACATACAACAATAAGATACCACTTTACTCCTATGAGAATGCTATATATCAGAAAATACAGTAACAACAAATGCTGGAGAGGTTGTGGTGCAAAGGAACCCTCCCGCACTGCTGGTGGGTATGTAAATTAATCTAACCTTGCTGGAGAGTAGTGTGGAGAACTCTTAAAAGGTTGGAAATGGACTTACCCTTTGACTTACTATTTACTCTTCTGGTCATATATCCCAAGGAATCAAATACACCCATCCAAAAAGATCTGTGTTTATCTATATTCACAGCAGCACAATTTGTAATAGCCAAAACCTGGAAGCAACCTTTACAACAGATGAGTGGCTACATAAGCTGTGGCATATATACAAAATAGAATACTAGTTAGCTATCACGAATAATTAATTCACCTCCTGCACCTCGTCTTGGATGAGGCTTGAAGGAATCTTGTTAAGTGAGATCAGCTAGAAAGAGAAGAATGAATCTAGGATGATCCCACTCATAGACAGAAAGTGGAAACACATTGCAGTGTCTGCACTGGGTTTGGGGTATTGCACCAAAGTAAAGGACTTGGGTGTGTGTGTTGTTGGTTGGGCTTACTGCATGATGGTTGAGGAAGACCTAGGTTGCGGGTGAGAGTGTTTCTCAGAAAAGTGAAAAATTTTACACATGAAACAAAAAATGTACTTTACTGTAAACCATTAATCCCCCAATGAAAAATGAAGAAGGGGGGCAGGCAGTAGCGCAGTGGATTAAGCACAAGTGGCACAAAGTGCAAGTAAGAATCACTGTTAGAGCCCCCAGCTCCCCACCTGCAGGGGGGGCGCTTCACAGGTGGTGAAGCAGGTCTGCAGGCATCTATTTTTCTGTGCCCCTCTCTGCCTTCCCTCCTCTTTGGTTTCTCTCTGTTCTATCCAACAACAATGACAGCAATAATAGTAATAATAACAATAACATTGATAAACAGCAAGGACAACAAAAGGGAAAAATATCCTCCAGGAGCAGTGGATTCGTAGTGCAGGCAGTGACCCCAGCAATAAACCTGGAAACAAAAAAGAGAAAGAAAAAGAAAAAAGAAACTTTCAGATTTTAGTCAGTAATAAACAACTGACCTGGGTCTGGGTGGGGTGTACCTGGTTGAGTACACATGCTACAGTGCACAAGGACCTGGGTTCCAGCCCCAGAACCCTACCTGCAGGGACAACCTTTGCAAGTGGTGAAGCAGAGCTGAAAGTGTGTATCTGTCTCTTTCCTTCTCTACCATCCCCTTCTCTGGATTTCTGCCTATCTCTATATAATAAATAAATGAAGATATTTTTTTAACATTAAAAAGAACAATTGATTTAAATTCAGTAATAGAAAAAAAAACCAAGTAATCCCATTAAAATAAACATGGAAAGTACATAGAAACTAAAGAAGAGATTCAGAAGGTCAACAAAGTTATTGATCAGAGAAATAAAGACAACCACAATATACCACTTTATACCTTTGAGAATGTCATTAACGAGAAAGAAAAGAAACAGGGGTAGGCAAGGATGTTAAGGAAAAGGAACACTTCAATGCTGCTAATGGAAATATAAAATGGTCAAGTACCTGAGGAAAACATCCTGGAAACTTTTCAGAACACTAGAACTGTGCCTGCCCTATAACACAGCAATTTATCTCCAGGTTATTTATCCAAAGAAGACAGAAACAGTAATCCAAAGAGATCTATGTGCACCTATGTTCACAGCAACACAATTCATAATAGTCTGAACTTGGAATCAATCCAAATACCCAACAAAAGTCTAGTGGCTAAAAAGTGGTGGTATGAATACACAGTGGAATGCAACTCAGTTATTGAATGATAAAATTATTGAATAATAAGTAACTTAATGATAAAGTTATTGCATGATAAAGTAATCTTCTTGGCTTCATCTTGGATGAAATTTAAGGAATCATGTTAAATAAGACAAGCCAAAAAAGAGAAAGACAATTATCAGATGATCTCACAGATGGGATTTAAGACAGGAAAGGACAGGGAAAAATAAAAGGTAAAACTTGGACTGGGTGGGGTATATTGCACAAAAGCCAAAAACTCTGGGGAAAAAGAGAGAAAGACGGGATGAAAAGGGACTACTGAATATTCCACTGATCCTAGATACAGTAATAACTATGGCATGTTAGTGAGTTAGTCTTTTAAGAATCACATGACATGTCACTTGACAATTTAACAATATATTTTTATGCACAAATTCCAGGAAATCATTTTAAATGCTTATATCTTTATGGGTCTATTAAATAGCAATTATTCACATTGCCATATGTGATTATTTATAGTAACATAATTTATTTATATCATAGTACAATTATAATAGTCCAGGATGATTAAGAGTAGTTCTCATTTAGGTGATTTTAAGGTAACTATAATTCTATATAACTTTAAAATATATATGTCAAAATATAACTTTTAAAATATATACAACAAACATGTGTTGGAAAGCTGAGCCTTGTACTACTGACTATTTTATAGTGTACAGAGGAAATTAGACTGATTGCACTAATAAAATTGGCTTCAAGCTTTCTAGAGTTCTCTCATAACTATTTTTAATTATAGTTTAATGCTTTTTCTTACACTTGCAAAATTGAAATTTCTCTCCAAATGGTTGTTACACATACTTGTTTTCTCCCCTCAAAAGAACCAGGGGATTCACATGGAAAGCTATATCAATGTTAGACAGCAGGAATAACTTGATCAAGCAAGTATTTATGCTTAATATTACAACTTCTTATGTTTCAGTTTCATTAACCCATGTAGAAGAATTTTTGGAAATGATAAAATCTGAGAGTTCTATTTATCTCTGTTTTGGGATATAAAAAAAAGGCTGAGATTTCAGGTTCATTTAAAAAAAAAAGCAAACATTTCAGTAGTGTCAAGCTGTGAAGCATCATCTGCATATTCTAATTTTCATCCAAATTTTTATGGTGCTGACCATCTGGATGAATGAATGCTACAGACTACTACCCAGGTTCTTTCAACAGAAGCTAAAGTTCTGCCTTCTGCTAGGAAAAAAAATATTTTGGTTAATCCTTAGGACGTCCATTTTCAGCAAGCTGAAACATGGAAAGATGCCTGCTTACTTTACCTACAGACTACTACTCCTATATGTAAACTTAAATATTAGTAAACTATGAATAAATGTGTTAATACCTGATTACTTACTGGTAAAGAGGGTAAAGTATTAAGAGTTAAATGAGAGTGCATCAGTGGGTCTGAATTAGGGCTAAAAGTTTTCCAGTTTCTCTGTATGTATGTGTATGAGTTTGTGCATGAGTGTGTTTTTTTTTTAATATTTATTTTATTTATTTATTCCCTTTTGTTGCCCTTGTTGTTTTATTGTTGTAGTTATTATTGTTGTTGTTGTTGTTGGATAGGACAGAGAGAAATGGAGAGAGATGGGGAAGACAGAGAGGAGGAGAGAAAGATAGACACCTGCAGGCCTGCTTCACTGCCTGTGAAGCGACTCCCCTGCAGGTGGGGAGCCAGGGTTTGAACCAGGATCCTCATGCCGGTCCTTGTGCTTGCGCTACCTGCGCTTAACCAGCTGCACTACAGCCCGACTCCCACATGAGTGTGTTTTGACAATGCTCTAATTCCTTGGTTTGCAGAATCTTCGTTTTTCAATGAAGGGCTAATACATAGTTACACCTTAATAGAAGAAAAGTTGCATAATGTAAGTAAAATAAAACAGAAACTGTTGATTTATAGACAATACGAACACTGACACATTTTTAAGACTGATTAAGAAAATAGATGTTTCTAATTTGAAACCATGAAACTCTTGAAGAAAACATAGATGAAGCCAGAACTCCTTCCTTTTGCACCCCAGAAAGAATTTTAGGACATATTTCCTGAAGGGGGAAATGATAGGAGAAGATGCACTCCAATTCCACCCGGACCCAAAATGTTTGTTACCGGCTATCTTTGTTTCTATACCATGACTGAAAGGGAAGCAAATCTGCAAAATACCAGAAGTAGTCAGGCACTGTTTTGCTTATCTGAGAGAAGAGGTACAAAAAAAGGAAGGACAGTTGGAAGTAGTAATACATATAAATGTGACTTAGAAAAGAAGTAAGGGCAGGACCTTAGAAGTTAATAAAAATGGGCAAAAGTATAGACATACAGTCAGCCCCTATCTATGACCTTGGGAAAACGACTACAGTTTCACATGGAGGAACATGGGGACATACAACTCTGGTGATAGGAACAGTGTGGAATTATACCCCCATTATCTTATAAATTTGCAAATAACTATTAAATAAGTAATAAAAATATGTTTAAAAAGAAAACAGCTGAAAACTGGCTTGGCATTGGTCTCAAAAATTATTATTATTATTTTGGATATGAGACAAACACAAGTAACAAAAACAATCAAATGATACTGTATTAAGCATCTGAATACCAAAACAAACAGTCAGTAAAATGAAAAGTCAACCAGTGAAGACATAACAAATAACCAATTGGATTATGAAAAGATGTTTAGGTCTGTAAAATAGCTCACTTGGATAGTGTGCTGCTTTGTCATGTGTTTGGCCCTGGTTTCAGCCTAGCCCCAGTCACATTAAAAGAAGTTTTGATCTCTTTCACACTCTCTAATTTTCAAAGAAAAAGACCAAAGATGTTCAACATCAGGGGACTTCAAACCAAATCCAGAATGAGGTATTTTCTCATATATGTTACAACCGGTTATTGTCATAAAAGTAGAAATACATGTTGCTAAGAATGTTGAGATAGTGGTGCCATGGTGCAGTGACTGGTCCAACAACTGGAGAAGACAGCAATGAAGTTCTTTTTTTTTAAGATTTTACTTACTTATTAATGAGAAATATAGGAGGAGAGACAAATAACCAGACATCACTCTGGCATATGTGCTGCCGGGAATCGAACTCAGGGCCTCCTACTTGAGAGTCCAAAGCTTTATCACTGAGCCACCTCCCAGACCATAGTACTGAAGTTCTTCAAGGAATCAAAAAATAAAAACTACCAAGTGACAGAGCAATATATTCTTAAGTGTATGTCCCAAAGACATGTACTCCCTCACATATTTGCACCTGTATGATTTCCACAACACTATACAAGAAAAAGAGACATGAAAAAAATAATTTGACGTTCAATGTATGGATGAATTAAATAAATATACATACTAAATACATATATGTATAAATAGATACATATATATTCCATTGTATATATATTAGATATACACAATTCCATTGTGTACTGGACCTTGCAAAGGGAGGATAACCTCAGCTCGAGTTCCAAAATGATTGAAAACCAGCATGATGACTTACTCCCTTAGGGTTGTTTCTTTCTGGTATGCTACTTCCTTCAGATGCTTTCTAGAAAACAGAATATTAATCTGAGGTATTTTATCATTAAGTTAATGATACACACAGATGTCTTGATCCTTATCTGCATACACAGATGTTGTAACTTTGATCTTTTATTAAAGAAAAGCCTAACTCAAAAACATGTTATTTTGACCTCAAATGTATGTCAACATATAGTCTGCTGTACTTATAAAAACCTGACTGAAGAAGCATTCAATAGCACAGCTATATACAAGATACTGGGTACTGTACAGCAAACCATAACAAAAGGACTTTTCAAAGTTAACCCAATTAACAAATAATGTGATGATAACATTAACTATCGATTGTCTTTCTGAACCCTAAGACAGCAGGAACCTCACATCTCCACTATAGAGCCCCTACTTCCCCCAGTCCTGGAACCCTTGCATAGGGCCCACTTTCCCGTATGCATCTCCCAATCCATATAAAATAATATTGCATCCGCCGATCACAACCTAACCAATGCAAGGATTGCCACCTCAACATGCTTCACCTCAGACTGTGTCCAGAGACCTCAAGTGTGGAATGACAACCCTTCAGCTTCATTACTCGGGTGAGACCTTTCCTTTTATAGTACACTCTAATTTCATCTCAGGTGGTTCACCTTCTAACAAAGTCCCATAACCTAGATATACACCAGTTTCTGTGAGAGAGAGCTTATGTTCACACGTATCCATAAACTACTGCAAAATATATACCTGAAAGCAGAAGTACACTAGAGTTTGCAGTGAGTACCTCCCTAACACTTCCTCTCCACTATTCCAAGCTTTGGGTCCATGATTGCTCAACAATTTGTTTGGCTTCATATGTTAACTCTCTTTTCAATCACCAGGTTCCAGATGCCATCAGGATGCTGGCCAGGCTTCCCTGGATCGAAGACCCCACCAATGTGTCCTGGAGCTCAGCTTCCCCAGAGACACACCCTACTAGGGAAAGAGAGAGGCAGACTGGGAGTATGGACTGACTAGTCAACGCCCATGTTCAGCGGGGAAGCAATTACAGAAGCCAGACCTTCTACCTTCTGCAACCCTCAATGACCCTGGGTCCATGCTCCCGGAGAGATAGAGAATGGGAAAGCTATCATGGGAGGGGGTGGGTTATGGAGATTGGGTGGTGGGAATTGTGTGTAATTGTACCTCTCCTACCCTATGGTTTTGTTAATTAATCCTTTCTTAAATAATAAAAAAAAAACCTGACTGAATCATTCAATAAACATATCATTCTCTGAAAGTTCCAGCGATCTCTAGTGGTGGTTTCAGACCTTCTCTTGCAGGCTAGAGTGTAAACACCACATGGGATATTATTCATTTATAAAAATATACTCAAATTCTACTATTTTTGGCCATGTGGAAAGATTCTGAGGGCATTACTCTAAATAAAGGAAGTCAAAGAGCTATCAAGTTAGCTCACCTGGAAGGGTATATATTTTTCCATGCACATGACCCAGGTTAGTCTCATCCCCACTGCTCTGAGGGAAGCTTCTTTTTCTTTCTATATGACAAATTCAGTCTACAGTGGTCGAGCCCCAACAATGACTATATATATATATATATATATATATATATTAAGACAACGAAATGTAAGCATAATATAATTTCAACTATATGTGAAAAATGTTAAAGGCCAAACATTAGCAACATAATAGAATTGCATTTGCTAGAAGTTAAGAGGTGAGAAAAGAAAGGTTTGTCCGTTTAGAAAATGAATACATATTTGAATTCATTATTACTATAGTTAACAATATTGGATTATACACTGGAAAATTGCTAAGAGAATAGATCTTAAATATTCTCAGCAAAAAAAAAATCTTATGTGCAATGTTATGAGTTAATTATCTTGTTAGAATAATAATTTTGCAATTTGTGTTTACCAAAGCATCACCTTATAAAACTTAGGCTTCCTGGAGGCTGGGCGGTAGCTCAGAGGGTAAGGACCAGTGTAAGGATCCCAGTTCAAGCCCCAGGCTTCCCACCTATGGGGGTCGGGGAGGTCGCTTCACAAGCTTTAAAACAGGTCTGCAAGTGTCTGTCTTTCCTTCCCCCTCTCCTTCTCCCCTTCTCTCTCGATTTCTCTCTGTCATATCTAACAACAACAACACAAATAACAACAAGGGCAAAAAAATGGGAAAAACAGCCTCCAGGACAGCACCAAGCCCCAGCAATAACCCTGGAGGCAAAAAAAATAGGTAAATAAAACTTAGGCTTCCTTAATGCTATATATATAACATATCTCAGCAAACATGGGGTAATAAAGGAAACACATGTGACCAAATTACAGGGAATGGCAGAAAATAAATACATAAAACCATGACATATACAGTCATAAATCACTATTAGCTTATGCAGATAAATTTAGTGAAGTTTTAGATATATTAGACAATAATCTAAAAATAATTCAGTAAAACTTATTTATTATGAAAAAGAAACCAGAATAACTATATAAATATTAATCATATTATTAATCAGAAAATTTAAAAATAATGAAAAGTTTGTAGTCTGGGAAGAGGTGCAAGGGCTAGAGCACTAAATTCAACAGTATGAGATCCTAAATTCAGTCCCCAGTATCACTTATGCCAGAATGAGCTGTGGTTCTTTCTTTCTCTTTTTCTGTCATGCCAATAAATAAATAAATAAATTTTTAATATTGTTTAAAAGAACTAAAAGTTCATTAATATGCAGGTATTACTGTTTTATAATTCAGAAGTATGCACAGATCATTATACCATTTCTCTGTCTTTTTAAATATAAGGAATATCTGTATATATCCTTAAGGTAAGATTTACCTCAATTTCTAAAAAGTTGCTTTAGTGTATATCTTTATATACTATAAAATATTATCATGTGTCAAACATTTAGGTATGACTGCATAATTTAAATGAAAAGCAATTTGGAGTGATTCTGAAGGTGCAAAATGGATAAAGTATCAAGTTCTCAAGCATGAAATCTCAAATTTGACCCCTATAATTGCATGTGACAGAGTGATGCTCTGGTTCTCTCTTTCTCAGAAATAAGTAATTCATTAAAAAAATTGATTGGGTTTGAAAATATAATAATAGGTACAAGAGTACTCATTAGTGGATTTTCAAAATAAACTAGGACAAAATATGTCATAGGATAAAATACACACATTAAGTATCTATTAATAGTTGTAGACTTTGAATTTAATTCCCTACTTAAAAACAACAACTACTACTAGTATTTCTTGGATAAATGGCCTCATCTATAATCTATTTTGAAAAAATGTGGTTCACCATAACAGCTCACCTGAATGATGTGTTCGCTTTGCCATGTTTTTTAATCTGACCCTAATTGCACTGGAGGAAGTTTTAGTTCTGTAGCGTCTCTGTCTCTCTGTCTCTGTGTCTCTCTGTCACTCTACCAATCCAAAGTGGTGAAGCCTTGTGATGACTAGTAATTTTAATAATAGTAATAATAATAAAAGGAAATTTATAAGCTGCATCTAATTTATCAGCTGTATGATAAAGCAAGGTCACTATGAAAGAGTACTCAATAAAGTGATTAAAAGTCAAGACCTTACTCTTTCTGATTATAGCATTAAATAGATAGTGTACATTCAATGTTACACATTTTTGATAACCTGTATCCCATTTATTTAGACTTCTGAAAATTCATGAGTTGATCTCTTGCCCTTTATCCATTCATATTCATGAGTTATGTTTCAAGAGTCTATACTCCTATTTGGCTCACACTGAGATGCATCTTTGAATATCGACTATATAAACTATTTTGAATTCTATTTACCTTAGTTTTTAAGTTTTGCTTTAAAACAATATTGAAACTTAAAAAAAACAATATTGAAGCTCTAAGACACTTTTATAAACATTGTCTGCCTAAGGGACCATGAATGAAATATTTTTCACAAGAAAGGCAACTGTCTATTATCATAACAAATCATATAAATGATAATGCAAAACAGGGTATCTCTTAAGGAAAGCTTGACATTAGGAAATAAACATTGTTCCCAAATAACTATAATTTCCACTAAAACAGTTTTTGTATTATCCTAAAAATAAGTCTAATGTTTGAAAATATCTTGTATATTTTGTAAGTTTTAAAGTTTGGGATTTACACAAACAGCAACACAAAGAAATATAATTTAGTTATAAAATAATCTCACACAGCTATACTTAAAATTCTACCTGCCTTCATAATCAGAGGCCACCTTTAAATATTTGTGAAAAAATAAAATATAAACGAATGTTGAGACTTAAATGGATGAGTCAAAAAGAGAAAATAATTCTCACTTAATGTTCACATATTTTTGTTGGTTTGTTTTTTGCTATTCATTTTTGACTTGAGAATCAGTTCCTCACCTTCATGAATATCATTCTTCTACCTTGAGAATATAATCCATCCCCATGTACCATATAAGCACTGACTGAATTAGTGGCTTTGTAAAATAGATTTAACTAATATCACAAAGGTATGCAACATTATTGTACCTATCTATCCTATACTAGTTAATACACTTAAAAAGTAAAATTACCTTTACTCTTTTTTAATTTTTTTATACTTACTTATTTTCTTTTGTTGCCCTTGTTGCTTTATTGTTGTAGTTATTATTATTATTGCTATTGATGTCGTTGTTGGATAAGACAGAGAGAAATGGAGAGAGGAGGGGGAGACAGAAAGAGGGAGAGGAAGATAGACACCTGCAGACCTGCTTCACCGTTTGTGAAGCGACTCCCCTGCAGGTGGGGAGCTAGGGGCTAGAATCGGGATCCTTATACCCGGCCTTGCGCTTTGAGCTAAGTGCGCTTCACCCTCTCCGCTACCGCCCGACTCCCAAAACTACCTTTATTCTCAGTTCAGTGACAAATTTGATCACCCTGGTGATCCTGGTAAGTAGGGAAAGTTAATAGAAATCACAAAACCCACTCTTTGTGTTCTGGAAAAGAAAGCTTACTGCAAAGAAATGACCTTTCCAATATGGCTTAGGTAGATTCACACATGATCCCTTTGTTTACTTATGGCAAGACCAGATACAGACCCTTCAAATTTTCACTATATACCTCAGAAACGATTAAATGAACAGTTTTGGCAACAGGAATCAATAACAATAAAGTATTCATTAACTGAAAACTCCCCCCTCCAGGTGTCTAAACTTTGGCCTCCCTCAGGCAGAATCAGCATAGATCACCAGAGAACAGCCTTCATCCAACGTCAAACACTCTCTCATTTACTATCCTATCATCTCTGCACACACCATTCACCTACACCCAGTTCTGTCTAGTTTTATTGACTCCTATCTATTAAAGTCTCTACTTGCTTCATATTCAATATATTTGCAGACCTCATGATTAGAGAACATTCCAATATCTCCTCAGTATTCATCCATCCAATTTTCTATAGTAAAATATTCTCAATTTCTAAAGTACTTTACTTACTTATTTTTATTTATTTATTTATTTATTTATTGTTATTTTACTGTGTTTTAAGAAGTTCTAGACATATGATCAATTTTTCCCCTCTCATATTAATTAAATAGTGGTTTATATGTCTACAATTTAATAGGAGTGTACATAAACACCATTCCTACCCCCCAAAAGACTGTGTCCCTTACTTACTTATTTTTAATGATACAGGCAGAGGTAGAGAGAGGCCCCAGCCAGAGTACTCAGTTTCAGTTTATGATGGTGCTGAGGGTTGGACCTAGGGCCCAAGAACCTCGGACACGGAAATATTTGCATAACTATTCTGCAGTCTCTTGGTCCCTATTTTTTAAAATCATCTTCATAGTTTCACCACTCTCTGGTACTTAGATAAAGGGGTGGAGGATAGAGAGATACACACCACTGAAAGGATACACATCACAGTGCAGTGGGGGTCTACCTACCCTGATCTTGAATCACAGGCATGGCAAAGAAAGCACCCTCCAAGGTGAGTTATTTTGCTGGCTCAGGAAATTCCAGTTTTGGGTACTGGGTGGTGGCGCACCTGGTTGAGAGCACATGTTACAATGCACAAGGATCCAGATTCAAGGCGCCGGTCCCCACCCACAGGGGGAAAACTTTGCCAGCAGCTAAGCAGGGCTGTAGGTGTCTGTCTCTCTCCCAGTCTCTCTCCCCTTTCCTCTTGATTTCTGGCTATCTCTATCTAATTTATAAAGATAATAAAAAAACTTAAAAAAATAAAATCCAGTTTTTAATGCTGACTTTCAACTCACATTATTTATAATCTTTTACACTTAAGTAATATTCTGGACATTTAGCAAGTAAACAGTTTTTATACCCTGACTAAAAAGAAATGATATATATATATATATATCTTCTGCCCTTTTTGCCTTTTGGATAATTGTCAAGAATTGGGATCTATTTGTTACCATGAAATGCCAGCAATTCATTGAGGATGGAGAAATATGATGGAGTAAGGCGTGTTTTCAGGAGTTCCATTATTTGCAATTAGATATAATCCTAATTGAACATATCACTTAAATGCTTCTTCTCCACATAAAGAACTCTTACTAAATTTTTTAAAATCAAATATTTCCCACCTCAGTATATATCTCACTTATTAAATAACTGTTTCTAGACCTATCCTTTTCCAAATCAAACGTAAGTGATTAAAATTATTAGAAACTGACAGTAGATACTTCTTAGAAACAGGGGTATATTAATAGTTGAAGTTTTCTTTTTCTTTTCTTTTTTTAACCTCCAGTATTATCATTGTGACTTGGTGCTTTTGCTACAAATCCACTACTCCTTGCAGCCATTTCCATCACCCTCTTTTTTATTCTTTTCCATCTTATTCAGTATAACAGAAAAATTGGTGGAGGAGTAGAGAGGAAAGATAGACTTCTGAAGACCTGATTCACTGCTTGTGAAGCATCCCCTCTACAGGTGGGGAGCAGGGACTTAAATTTGGGTCCTTGCATGGGTTCTTGCACATAGTACCATGTGCGCTTAACTGGGTATGCCATTCCCAGCCCCCAAGGTTTCCTTCTTTTTTTTTCTGTAGACTTTATTATAGAGTAGTAAATTAAAAAGAACACAAGGGAAATATGAAAGAACTAGTGACTATTCTGCTGGAAAGAGACATAATCCTTGTTTATTAGTTCGGAACTAACAAAGTCTTGGTTCAAAAAAGAATAATTCCAAAATACACTTTCATTAAACAGGCTGTCTTTTTATGTGATCAATTTCAAGTACTAATTTATTATTTCTTAATTTAATCCAAAGAGTTATACAAATCACTGCAAAATCAGGTGCATCAGACATGTCAAATATAGTTTATTATTATGCAAACATCAAAACTACAAAATGTAGCTGCAACATTACAATTTCTCAGTGCCTTCATTTTATTAAATAATCATAAAAATGACAGAAAATAATCTGAATACCACTAATATTTTTCAACTTTTTGTATTTGAGCTAAAAAGATCTCATTAAAATTCATATGTAGCTCTTTGGAAACCAAATGGACAAAAACCTACACATACACATGAGAAGCATAACCTGAAGCTAGAGATTCTATGGGTTTAGTTTTGATTTTGTATATGTGCTTACAAATTCCACTGGCACTTGTGGAAAATAAGTGTATATATTTATGTGTGAGATTTGTCAACAACACTCATTACAAATTAAAATTAAAATAGTAAAAACATTTCCATTACATGCTACCTTTTAATTATGTAACAGCATATACCTACATATTAAATATTAATTTACCATTACAATACACTTTTGCTTTAGAATCTATACCACTAGTTCAAATTTAAAATGCAATTATGGCAATACAAATAAACTTAGTATAATTACATGCTAATTATTTAGGTCACAAAGATATAAGCCTATTTAATAGCTATCAATCTGAGGTTATCTTCAAAAATATAGGTGGATGCAGCAGCCAAAATTAAACCATATGTACTATTCATATGGCTATGACTAACAGAATAATTTCAAGTAAAGTTGTAAGAATAATTTCAGAATTATTCATTCTCATAAATTCATTCTGAAATATACCTCCTAAGTGAATTCTAAGTGATATGTAGTTGCTTGGTAATCAGATTTTACTTTTTTTTTTTTTTTACTTTTATAAACAACTTTACAACATCACATGAATTCTAATTTACTCAAAATCTCACCTCATTAGTATGCCAGTGGGAACAGAAATATACCAATTAAGTCATTGTCCCAGTTATCAAAAAGCCCTCAGGAAAACATTATTCTAGCTGGTAGTCATTTTACCTGAATGTAAAAGTAAAAAGCATAAGAACTAAAAGTAAATTAGTCATATTTAGCAATATCAGTACAAGAGCAAAGAAATTCTCTATTTTTTCTTAGGAATATTGATAGTAGCACCCTCCATAGGGCACACACATTACAGTGTTCAAGGATCCAGGCTTAAGCCTCCAGTCCCCACCTGTAGGAGAGAAGTTTCAAAAACAGTGAAGCAGTGGTGCTTCACTATCTATCTATCTATCTATCTATCTATCTATCTATCTATCTATCTATCTATCTATCTATGTATCTATGTATGCATGTATGTATGTATGTATGTATGTATGCATACATCTATCTATCTAATCTATCATCTCTCAGTCCTCTGTCAAATTCTCTCTATCCTATCATAAAAGGGAAATAATATAAAGAGAGAGACACCACAGGGGTTGGTGAACTCATCATGCAACATTAGCAATACCCCTCATGGCAGTAAAAAAAAATTTGAAAACTAAATGTCAGTAATTGTAACAAATATGTGCTTATACATTCTTCATAGTTTGTATTTGGTCAATACAAGTATAAGTAAGATGAGTCAAGTATAATATTTTTCACAAAATTCAAATTCGAATTTACTTGTGAATAGAGAAAAGTTTCAGAAAAAAATTCACATGTTAATGATTATAATGTATTTCCATGCATAAAAATGTGTTCATTGGCAGTCTTAAAACGAAATTGGTTTATTCATTTTAGTGATATCTAATTACTTTTATCCATACATCTATATCTAAATCTATTTTAAATCTGTTTTAATTAAAGATTATTGAAAAGGAAACTATGTTTTTTTAATTCCATTTCACCTCTTATATGTCTTAATAGGATTCAAGTTTCTATTTGTCTATTTGAAGAAAAGATATAGACCATAACTACTATGGCTTCTTTCATAAGATAGAGAATTATTAGTGAGCTTGTCTGAGTCAATGATTCTTCAATTAATGTATTTAGTAGCTTACCCTTATAGGTTTTTTGACAATGTGCCATATCCATGTTATTCATATTTTAATGCTACCTTGATAATCTCTGAAAATAATATTTGATAGTATAAAGACACGCTGTGGATAATTGTTGCAGATACAAAGATGAATTTGAAATTTAAGTAAAATAACGTGATGTCACACATAAAAAGTAACCTTGCATCTTTACAAAACTTCAGAATTTTAAGACATTAACTATATTTACAAATATCCATTGGACATTTGTCAGTCTCTTTATAGATAACATATATAATTTTAATGTATGCATTCAAAACACAAACTCTACTAAGTACTATAAACAATAAAAAGCACATATACCATGTGATTAACTAATAAGTTAAATTTTAAAGTGGGAGTCAAAAATTTAATTTTTACAAACTATAATGAAATAAACAGTAAATGCTACATATAGGGCAGTTATGAAGTTTTATTTTTACTAAAGCAGATATTTGTTTCAAAGTAAAATATTTTTCATATTGAGTTACTATTTAAAAACTGTCAGATTTCATTATTGTTACATGTATTACATAACTTAAACATTCTGTCAGTTAAAATCTAGTAAGCACATGCAATGTTCATCATTCTGGCATAATAGGCTATAGCTTTAGGTATTAAAGAAATGATACAACGATGAATGCTTAGCACAGCAGCTATTGCACAGAAAGCACATTAATATATGTCATTTATAGCTAAATTTCCTTGAAGGAATAAAAGATGATTTGTTGCAAGTTTTAGCAGATGAGCTTAGCTCTAGTATGTTGTTCCATGTATGAGACAAATGAATGATAGAATGAATGGATAGATCCCTCCTTTGAGAGTTGGTATTACAAGCCATGCCATACTAGTTAAAACAAAAGGAACATGGGAATGGAAGAGAAACTTCAAAGAAACCATTAGCAATTGTATGAAGCTGTGGTACAGTATAGATGGAAATAAGTGTTTTAGATAGGTTTAAGCTATTCAGATACTTTTAGTTTCATTATTTAGAAAAACATATATATTTTGTTAATGCAATTTTTTATTTTTTATATTTATTTATATATTGGATACAGACAGCCATAAATTGAGAAGGGAGGGGGAGATAGTAAGGGGGAGAGAGAGAGAGACACCTGCAACCCTGCTCCACCACTCATGAGCTTTCCTCTTGCAGGTGGGGACCAGGGACTTGAACCCGAGTCTTTGTGCACTGTAATGTGTGTACTCAACCAGATGCACCATCACCTGGCCCCTGATATGTCTTGTTTACTCAACTGGAAGAGGTCTAAGTTCCTATGCTGAAAGTGCTAAAGGGAGGGTAGTATAATTGTAAATCCTAAATTCAAGACATTCTAGAGAAACCAAACAGAATAACAGAGACAGCATTCTCCTACCCTATGGCATAAAATCAGATTGACTTTAGAGTGGAATAAAATGATCTTGATGAAGTCTCTCCCAGCCCATCCTTTATTTTAAAAGTTCTCCAATAGCTAGTGAAATAGCTCACTAGGTAGAGTGCTGCTCTGCCATGTGTATGACCCAGTTTCAAGCCTGGCTCCCAGAGTATGGAAGGAAATTGCAGTAATGTGTCCTCACTCTGCCCCCCCCCACCTACCTCCTCTTTGTTTTTCTCCTTATCTCCATATCTCCCTCCTTCCCTTTATCTCTCCCTCTACCACTCTACTTCTGTTTTTATCTAAAATAATAATAAACATGAAAATTCTCCAAGTGATCCCATTATTCTAAAATTATCATTCTAATAATATTTATATCTGAAAAAGTGTCAGAAATTGTAAAGTCTTCAGGTGCACAAAAGTTTCAGTAACAATTTCCAATAATTTGTCCTCATTTCACTCACAATATGTTAAAGGTATATATTGATGAAGTTATCTGACTAATTTCTGTCTCTATTTAATCATGAATGTAAATTGTCTTAGTTATTGCTTTTGTGAAACATTTTTTATCCTGAAGAACAAGCACATTTCCTAGTGGGATGACAGCATCATCTGAATTATAGAATAAATTAGTGCTGGACTTGGGAACAGGAGGTTCTGAGTTCAATCCCTTTCATTGAATGTGCCAAACTGATGCGCTGGTGTTCCCATTTTCTTTTTGTCTTGTCTGTCTGTCTGTCTATCTATCTATCTATCCTCTCTCTACCTAATCTATTTATATTATGTGTCAATGAGTAAATAATTATCTTTTAAAGTTTCAATTCCATTTGCTTTTTTGTTTCTTCAAAAACAAAAAATTTTTTAAGCAGCAAAACTAGAATAGTCACAGAGAGAAGGAAGGAGGAAAGAGGAAAAAATGTAAAGTGTTCCTTAGACTTCCACTTGGAAATGGATAGCTATTATCATGCACACTATTCAGTAACCATTTGATTTTTAAGAAGACAATAGGTATGACATTAAAATGAATGGGGGTGACATTCTTATTGTGGTTTCAATGTAGTTTTAGGAACATATCTTACACACAAAGATGTATTTATTATTCGGGTGCATCTTAGAAACCAGATTACATTTAGAGATATTTGCTATTCTCTCTCTCTTTTTTTAATAAAAGGTCCACTGACCTTTTATTATCTTTATTTACTTACTGGATAGAGATAGCAGAAATTGAGAGAGGAGGGAATGATAGAGAGGGAGAGAGATATACCTGCAACACTCCTTCATCCCTCGCAAAGCTTTCCCCATGATGGTGGAGATAGGAAATTGAAACTGGGTCCTTGCATACTATAATATGTGTGCTCAACAAGCTGTGTCACCACTCAGCCCCCAATACTTGTTATTCTCTTCAATCACAACTTCATCTTGCAAATAGAGTATATTATAAGGGTACACTAAAAGAAAAACTGTCAGAATAGGAAACCTTCAGCCTACTAGGATGATATTTCTGCTTCAACACAGAAGCAGGTATGTTATTATTTCAATAATACTTCTACCTAGGTTATTCACTGAAAGGAATAAATAGTAATATTGTATAAGATCAAATTGTACGTTTGCAAAACAAAACAACAAAAAAAAACAAAGACAGGTGGATCACAGTAAGGAAGACTTAAAACACACGGATGGTTTTGTTGCTATATTATAACATAAAATATTTCTTAATTAAAAATTTGGGGGCCAGTGAGTTAGCTCATGTGGATAACACATTTGTTTTGTCATGGACACAACCCAGGTGTGAACCTAGGGAAGCTTTGGTGGTGGCTTAATCTCAGAATAATAACAATTATATGCACAATTTTAGGTTAAGTACATAGTATTTAATGACAGAATTGTTCTTACCCTTCAGAATCACATTTTCAGACACAGTAAAATGCTACAGGAATATTTTGGTTTAATATAAAAGAAATGGTGCTTATAGAAGAATAAGCAAAATGACTAACAGAAGAGAAAGAATAAATACTTTTTTTAAAGATATTTATTTATGAGAAAGACAGAGGGAGAGAAAGAGTATCAGACATCACTCTGGTACATATGCTGCCGGGGATTGAACTCGGGACCTCATGCTCAAGAGTCCAAAGCTTTATCACTGCACCACCTCCTGGACCACAGAATAAATACTTCTATGGAAGATGTTTCTTATGCTCCTAGAAAGTTTTCTTTTTGTGATCCATAAATCCACCACTTTTGATAGAATCATTTCACTGACTTTCTAGATACAGAGATGTCTGTGTATGTAATATATGATTTCCATGATCCTAAGTCTTCTTTAATGGCTAATAAAATGTCAATACTGATGGTAATGAACAGAGATGAAATTAGAGGTTAAGAAAGGGAATTGTTACTATGGTGTTTGGACTAGAGGTTCACCTATGAAACTTTTAGAAATAGAATTTCTCTGATCTCACTCCAACTCTTCAGTAATCAGAAACTCTAGGGGAGTGAAACAACAATCTGTGCTTCAACAAGGCCTACCCATGGTTCTAATAAACAGTAAACTGAAAGAATCATCAATTTGCACTATCACAGTGGGCTAGCATTATTAATAATGAAGACAGCTGCTTAGTTGGTATTTTCAGATACACTGGGTCTGATTCATTTCAAATTTAATGGATTAGGAAAAAACGTTTAGGTAATTCATGTCAGCAGGCAAGACTAGGTCACCTGTATCTGCTTTAAACAGGACTTCAAATATGTAAACACTATTCCTTCCATTTAAAAGGAAAGAAAGAAAGAAAGAAAGAAAGAAGAGAGAGAGAGAGAGAGAGAGAGAGAATCTCCCCAGATAATATTAGTCCACCTGCATATTAGCTATCAAGTTTAGGCAAAAAATACTAAAGTCATTGGCCACTTGGAACATACCTAAAATGGACTTCCTAGCTTCTTTCCACCCATAGTTTTTGGCACATGCTTATTGAACATTGTGACCTGTTTTGTGTCTTACCGTCTTTCAGCCATCAAGATGCAGGCGCATCCTGACTTTTCTGGGAAGAAGACCTTACCAGTGTGTCCTGGGACATGACCTCTCCAGAACACTACCTCACTAGGGAAAGACAGAAACAAGTTGGAAGTGTGGACTGACTCTTCAACACACATGTCCAGCAGAAAAGCCTTACGGAAGCTAGAAATTCCATCTTCTATAACCCATAAGAATTGTGGTCTATACTTCCAGAGAAGGATAAATGTGAGGGGGAAGATGACCAGAGGGCTCTGAACTCCAATCCCATAAGGACTCAGAGAGAGAAGAGGAAAAAAGTACATTTGGAAGTGGCAATTGATGTAAGTTTGACTTGGAAGGGAGAAGAGGGCAGGACCATGGAAGAAATAGGCAAATAGATGTAAATATAGACAGATACAGAAATAATAGTTGATTCACATCTGTGACCTTGGGAGGACTACTGCAATTTCCAATGGAGGGAACGGGGACTCCCAACTCTGGAGGAGGAAAGCATGTGGAATTATTCCCTTTTGTCTCATAATTTCATAAATCAATATTAAATCACTAATTAAACAAGACAGAGAGAAAGCTAAATTGGAGGATGACACTAAAAACACACATCAAAATCATTAAAATAATAAGCAACTGCTTCAACATTCTGCATCTTAAATTTTGGATTTATATACATTTCTAAAGCTTATGACCCTAAAGGGCTTTTTAGGTGCTTTAAAAATCTGAAGCATTCAACATCAGAGTAGTGCTCCGGTCTCATTAAATAGATCTTAAAAACAAGCAGTTAAAACAGAAACATTCAATTACCAGATAAGATTAGGAAACAACATATAATGCAGTTTTAAAGAGGGAGCATTTACAGAGTCATACTCTTTAAATGATCACAATATTTAAATAACAACGTGAACATGGAGAAAAATCAGTATATCTTTCTAGAAATCCAATTGTAAAATGGAGATAGGATTAATTCATTTTATTTTTTAATTTGTTTTTAAATTATCTTTATTTATTGGATAGAAACAGCCAGAAATGTAGAAGGAAGGGGTGATAGAGAGGAAGAAAGACAGAGAGATAACTGCAACAATGCTTCACCACTCACAAAGCTTTCCCCTTGCAGGTAGGGCCAGGGGGCTCAAACCCAGGTCCTTGAGCTGACACCAACCAGCCCTGATAGGATTACTTCTTACTGTTCAATGGTTTGCATATCAGACGAGTTTATATATGTAAAATTCTTAGAACAGTATCTGATATAAAAATAATACTACAAGTTCAGCTTTTAGTAGATGGAAAAGTTACCTATCACTATAAAATGTAGCAATTGTCTTCAAACATGATTTCAAGTATTTAATACATTACAACATAAAATATTTCTTAATTAAAAATTTGGGGGCCAGTGAGTTAGCTCACGTGGATAACACATTTGTTTTGTCACGGATGCAACCCAGGTGTGAACCTAGGGAAGCTTTGGTGCTGGCTTAATCTCAGAATAATAACAATTATATGCACAATTTTAGGGTAAGTACATAATATTTAATGACAGAATTGTTCTTACCCTTCAGATTCACATTTGCAGAAATAGTAAAATGCAACAGGAATACTTTGGTTTAATATAAGAGAAATGGTGCTTATAGAAGAATAAGCAAAATGACTAACAGAAGAGAAAAAAAGAACAAATACTTCTTTTTTTAAAAAAAAGATATTTAATTATGAGAAAGACAGAGGGAGAGAGAGAGAACAAGACATCACTCTGGTATATGTGCTGCCGGGGATCGAACTTGGGACCTCATGCTCAAGAGTCCAAAGCTTTATCACTGCACCACCTCCCGGACCACAGTGCCATATTTATATAGTACCTGCAGTACTATATAAATATGGCACTCAAAGCAGCAAATCCATAGGGAAACAAAGACTAGATTTAAATTAACACAATTGTATCCCTTATGAAAACTTTGACAACTAGCGCTATTGCATATTCTAAGTGCTTATATCTAACCCTGTCTGTGATAATAACAGCAACTTCTACATGAACTATCTTCCTCCCAATAGTATTTTTTTCTTTTTACAATTCCATCTCACTAGTTTTAGTTTATGTCCACTTGGGGCACTTAAAATAATGTCCTTAACTGAAGATAGATAAAATCATAGAATATTAAATATATGTAACTACTTATTCCAGTGACTAATTTCAAATAAGATTAAGATATGATATCCTGAATAATACTTAACTTTAGGGATCTGTGGTTAGATATTCTTCTAAAGTTTAAGAAAAAAAATTACTGGAGCTGAGGAGATGGTATAATGGTTATGCAAAAGACTTTCATGCATGAAGATCTGAGGTCCCAGGTTCAATCTCAAGTACTACCATAATAGATTACCAGTGCTCTGATCTTGATGGGTCTCTCTCTCTCTCTCAAATAAATTAAATACTTACAAAAATAAAATATTTTTTAAAATAATAAAAATAACTACCACTATATATTATGAGCTTTTGAATTATGAATGTAATCAAACTGGAAATTAAATTGGAAGTTAGGGAGTTACGGGATGACTGAAATCATTTCATTAGTTTTTTTATTATTATTTATAAAAAGAAACATTGACAAAACCATAGGATAAGAGGGATGCAACTTCACACAGTTCCCACCACCAGAACTCTGTTTCCCATCCCCTCCCTTGATATCTTTCCTATTCTTTATCCTCTGGGAATATGGACCCAAGGTCATTGGGGGATGCACAAGGTTGAAGGTCTGGCTTCTGTAATTGCTTCCCCACTGAACATGAGCACTGACAGGTAGATCCATACTCCCAGCCTATCGTTCTCTTTCCCGAGTGGGGAAGGGCTCTGAGGAAGAAGAGCTCCAGGACACATTGATGGGGTTGTCTATCCAGGGAAGTCTGGTTGACATCATGCTAGCATCTGGAATCTGGTGGTTGAAAAGAGAGTTAACATACAAAGCCAAACAAATTGTTGACCAATCATGGACCAAAAGGCTAGAATAGTACAGATGAAGAGTTGGGGGACCCTCAATTTGTAGATAGCTAGGAGGCATAGTTTAGTTATATTCCAAAGGGCCTGTGGCTATCCTATTTTTTTTGTTTGTTTTTGTTTTGTTTTGTTTTGCCTGAGCTTGAAATCTGATATGCAGGTGGATCCTAATTATTGTCTGGGGAGGTGGTGTCATGGTTAGCAGAAGAACCAGAAAGCTGGATCAGGGAAGACAATAGCTCCCAAATATGGGAAAGATATATAAATATTGTTGACTGTAAACACCATCGATTTGATGTGATCTGGGGCCCATATTCAGCTTAGCAGCCTATGTGACCTCTGTATCCCTGCCGACTGAGCTCACATTCTATGGTCATAAGTAAGAATGTTCCAAGCTGCCCCGATATCAGGACCCATCTTCCTCAGGTGTAGCATAGAGTATTGTCCATCCTCCCTTCAGATAATGGAACATTCTCTATGATTGTTGATCCAAGTTGAGGGCAAGGTCCTATGGGGGCCCACAAAGGGGTCTATTGTGTTGTTCCTTCTAGGAATGACCAGTAACAATGGAGAGAGAGATTTTTTTGAGGTCTAGGCCCATCATGTCTGTTTGGGAATCACAGGACTCCAGAATAGGGCCCCAGCTGATGGAACGGCCTGATAGTGACTAATGAGTCATTGTTAAAGTATGCCAGTCTCTTGCCCTTATTCAGCTTTTGCAGTCCTTGCTTTGATGAGGTCAGCTTTGGAGTGAGTGCTTTTTCTGTTGCTAAGTTTGCTGAGCTCTTTGTATATTTTGGTGATTAGTCTCTTGTCTGATGTATGGCATATGAAAATGTTCTCCCATTCTGTGAGGGGTCTCTTTGTTTGTGTGACAGTTTGTTTGGCTGTACAGAAGCTTTCCAATTTGATGTAGCCCCATTGGTTTGTTTTTGCTTTAGTCTTCCTTGCAATTGGTTTTGTTTCATCAAAGATGTTCTTGAGGTTTAGGTGGGAAAGTGTTCCACCAATGTTTACCTCTAAGTATTTGATAGTTTTTGGTCTGACATCCATGTCCTTGATCTATTTGGAGTTGATTTTTGTTTCTGGTGAGATAAGGTGGTTCAGTTTCATTCTTCTGCATATTTCAACACAGTTTTCCTAGTACCATTTATTGAAGAGAGACTCCTTCCTCCATTTAATACTTTGTGCCCCCTTATCAAAGATTAGATCTTTCTTATAAGAAAAGGTGTTTTTACTTTTTTATGTACAATAGTATAATAAGTCTGCTGATAATATTATGGGCTTTTCCCTGTATGTGGCTTTCTATTGTTTTCTTGCAGCCTTTAGCGTCCTTTATTTATCTTCACTTCTTTTCACTGTGACTATGATGTGTTTTTGGGTCTTCAGGTCCATATTGATTCTGTTTGGGACTTTCTGAGTCTCTTGAATCTTAATATCATTTCTTTTGTTTAGGTCTGGGAAGTTTTCTTCTGTAATTTCCTCTAGAATGTTTACTTCCCCTTCCTCTCTTTCTTCCTCTGGCAGGCCAATTATATGAATGTTACTTCTTCTGAGATCATCCCATGTGTTTCTGTTGTTGTTTTCAGTGACTCTCAATCTATTTTTGAGCTCGTTTACTTCTTTCTTAGTTTTCTCTAGCTCATCCTCTGTCTGGTTAATTCTGTTTTCTGCTTCTGTTAACTTTCTTTCCCTTCCCTCAGCTTCTTTCTTCCCTTTAGTTATAGTATTAACTTGTTATAGTATTAACTTGTTCTACTATTTGCCCTTTTAGTTCAGCTATTTCAGCTTTCAGTTCTCTCGAGGTAACCTGTGTTTTCCTTAAGGGTCTCATCTGTTGTTGCCCTAATTATGATAGCCCTTTCCTCAATGGTTGTCTTAATTTCTGTGATTATTAGGTTTATTATTGCTTTCATACTTTTCTTATCTATGGTTACTTCTGACTGATTTGGAGTTTCTTCTGGGCTTCTGTCTTGATTCATTGTGGTAGCAGTTTTATTTGCTCTTGATTTAACCATTTTCTTTTTATTGATGTGTTTTTATTTTTCTGTTCTGTTGTTCTTCAATTGCTGTGTTTTGAGTACAAGCCACGCTATATTAAATAACTTTATGACAAATGTAGTCACCCAACCTCAGAAATCACAACAATAGTAACTGAAGCAAGGATTGATGCTATTCAACCAATACCAGTTAGTCAAATAACACCTCCAGTCCAAGAAAAAATAGCAACCAAAACCAAAAGAAAAAGAAATATAAGGTAATAAAGGGAGAGCAAGAATAGACAATTATGTAAATCTATTGTCCACTGTAAATTCTAGGGATAGCAAGAGGAGAAAGGCAAGTAGAGAAGAGAGATATACACACACAGAGTCCATTCTGAGTCAGATTTCTTCCCCAATATAATTCACAAATGAGTATCAGTGTGTTCAGAAATAAAAAGAAGGATGAAGAAAACAAGACAAGAACAAGAAAAAAGAAAAAGAAAAAAAAAGAGCAGTGAAAGGAAAGAGGTTTTTTTTTTTTTTTTTTTTAATTTAACTAAGAGGAGGGAGAAAGTAGAGTGGAGGGAAGAGGTAGAGAGAAGCAAGTTCCCCCCACACTGGATAGGACATCCAGTCACCTAGCAATGGAGAAAACAACAACAGTTTATTTTGGTCAACCTAAAGAAGGAGGGGGCAAAAAGGCCACACATAATTCTAACACTCTATCTTCAGCTTGAACCATGCCTAAGGTATGGTTCAGGTAGCCTAAGCAAACACAGCCAACTGTAATAAGTATCCAAGGAAAAACAAAACAAACAAACAAACAAATAAACTTCCAAGGTAGTTTTTCCCAGGCAGAGGTGAGGTTCTGATTAGTCAGGTATTTTATCACTCAAATAGAGCTCTAGCCACTTATAAAAAAAAAAAAAGAGAGAGAGAGAGAGAAAGAGAAAGAAAACAAAAAGGGAAAAACATTTGGAATGACACCCCTGGTGAGCCAGGAATCTCATTAAAGAAAATAGCACAGCAGGGAGCCTGCTAGGAGCTGCTCTCCAGCCCCTGAGGGCTGGTTCTGGGGTAGGGGGAAGGGGTGAGTTTCAGAAATAATCAAAATATTTCCTTTCTTTTATACCCTGGGCTCCTGTTTTCTAACTCAAGAGTGGTCTCACCCTTAGGACCCCTTATTCACCCTCCTGCTGAAGGCCCAGTATCCTACCCTATCCAAAGAATCCCAGATCACAAGCTTCTGCTTGTTGGACCTCATGCCAGCCACTGCTTGCAAGTCGCCATCTTGGCTCTGCCCCCACTTCATTAGTTTTTAACTTCTACCAAAACCTGGACACAAATATAAAATCACTTCTGACCTTTTCAAATTGATTACTTATATTTTAACTTTAAGAAGACAGCTGTATACATGTGTATAAAAACACGTGAGTAGGAATACCTTACATATTTAATTACTGCCCCAGAATATTGCTATTTAGATACCTTTACATATATAATTATTATACTAAATGGAATAATCTAAGATAAAAGTTCAATAAAAGAGTAATAATAAGCCTGGTATCTGGAGGTAGGGTACATCAAAAGAGAAAACGATCTAAAATACTTCAACTTCAGTTCATTGCAATGATACAAAAATCCCGTCTTTTTAAAAAAATAAGAACCTTTGTCACTGCAATAAAGGATAATGCAGTGAACGTTTACTTTGTAATTAATATGCATAGAATTTACACAGTTAATTTACACTCACATTTACAGGAATTAGCTCTAACCTACATATTGACAGAAGAGGCTCTTTAATTTTATGAGCCCAAGAACACTAACTGCCTAATTTTTTTCTCCATTGCTTTTAATTAAAATAACTCCAGGATCATCTACCTGATAATTTGGATAATTTTTTTTAACAGGAAGCAAGTTTGCTCACTGAACACATTTGCTAAGCTTGCCTAAAGACAACTTTAGACTCATGAAAATTAAAAAGAGCACAGTCTCAGTAGGCAATAGGCCCACTCACAGAGAATCAGAACACCTGCCTGTTTGCCTCCTATCTGAATAAGCCAAAAGCTGTGGGATTTTGGGCAAGTCCTATAACAATGTAACACCCTAGTCCTAGATTTACCATATGAACAATAAGGAATAGAACTTATCTGCAAGATCCTATCAAGCTGAGACTTCATGAAATGTTATAATATGCCTAAAAATAATTAGGGATCCTCTTTGAGATTATTTCAATAATGTAATCCCCAATGGTGGAGGGCTTTTTTTTTTTTGGTGGGGAGGGGTTGGGAGAGATTGCCTCTGATACATTAAGACATTGAATTTTTGAACAATGTCACAATGATGTGTACAATGTTATCATTTGGCCCAGCAAGAGAATATGCCACATTTACATGCTTAAAATGATATATTCTCAGATATGCTAAGGTAACAATATTTATGCATATTTTGTACACACATATATGATGGTAAGTAATGAATTTTGTCAAATTCTGCCACCTTTATGTATATAATCACTATAATAAATAGAATAATCTTTCCATCCTCCCTTGCTCCCTCCCTCCCTTCTGTCATTGTCCTTCTTTCCTTCTTTCCTTTCTTCCTTCCTTCTGGCTTGTTCTTACTTCTTTCATTCACACATGATTATGGGATTTATTTCTCAAGGATAGCATAGACATATAGAAAAGAGAGAAATGAGCAAGTACTTAAAATAGAAAGTGCATTTCCTAGTGTATATGTAGCTAAGTCTTATACGAGTACAGAGTGGAGAAGAAATTATTTTTCTTAGGTGGAAGATAAAGAGTTTAGAGGTAGTCTATCTTGCTACCAAAAAAAGAAAGAAAAAAAAAAAAAAGGAGCCAGGTAGAGTACTTTAACTGTATGCAGTTACCATAATAAACTTCTATTAATGGGAAGTCTAACTGATACTAATTTATTTTGTCATAGAGCTATAGATTGGGAAATCCTATTTGTCAAGTAACCTTTATTCTGAGGCCTCTTCTCTTGGTTGGTAGGTGACTGTAAGCTTCCATGACATCTTTTGTGTATGCTAGCTAATATAGAGCTCTCTACTGTTTCTTCTTATAAGGATGCTAATCCTTATAAAGACATTAAGCCTATCTTCAGGGCCTCACCCTTTGGCTTCTTCAAGCTTTAATTATTGCCTTATAGGTTTCATCTCCATATACAGTCATATTGGGAAGTAAAGTTTCAAAATGTGATTTGCCTTACACACTCAGTATATAACATCTATGAAGAAGAAGGTAAACATTAACTAGACTGAAATGGGAATTAAAGTGAGTGGTGATTTATTTTCTAGGTAATACAAACAGCCCTACACAACTTAGGTACCTAATGATAATACATCTGGAAGTGTCAAGAAAATAAGAAAAGTAGAAACGAGCTTGGAATACATGCTACAGGGGGCTGGAGGTCATTGTGAACATACTAAGCAATGAAATAAGATTCCTTTAATATATTTCACAATGGTTTCTAGCAAATTTCAGTATACTAAACATTTACTTCCTATAAGTAAGAGGAAAGTGACCTTCTTACCCCATGTGTTTCATTTATTAAGAATAATACAATGTAAAGAGAAAACATTGGGAGTAGATTTCTTGCTAAACCAGAAATATGTTCATTTGTAATATGTTGACTTGTTTTTTCTGAAATATGATAAAAAATCTATGTAGTTCTATAATTTGAATATATCTGGCAATGTTTTATTCATACAAAAGATAGAGTGGATAAGTGAAATGTAATTATGTTTTTTCTCTTTTCCTAGCCATAATGAATACATTAGAGATGAGCTCTTTCTTTTTGTCATAACACAATGTGCAATCCTCTCAAATTCTTATCATTACTGATCTCTAATTTTATATTGAGTGCTTTGAGTGCCATTTACCTACTACAAAAGTTTCTCCAAAACTAAAGTCTGAAATGTTTAAGCAAAATAAAATACTCTAGGGATATGAATATAATGTTATGTTACATGTCTTGTCAAACTTTTTCATAGGGGTTCTTTTCGTATACTTTATCAATTTTGGGAAGAAAACATTTGTTATGCTACCACATAGCTTTTAACTATGTAAAGGTGGGGCCATGGGGCAGCACACCTGGTAAACACATACATAACCATGCATGGGAACATAGGTTCAAATCCCAGGCAGTGAGGCAGATGTCTCTCTTTCTTTCTTCTTTTTGTCCTCTCTCTCCTTATTTATTTATATCTGTCACTATAAGAATAGACAAAGTATACAATAAAGAACTCCGGAAGGAAGGAAGGAAGGAAGGAAGGAAGGAAGGAAGGAAGGAAGGAAGGAAGGAGAGGGAGAAAGAAAGAAAGCAAGAAAGAGAGAGAGACAGAGAGAGAAAGAGAGAGAGAGAGAAAGAGAAAGAAAGAAGAAAGTGTGAGAGGGAGGGAAGGAGGGAGGGAGGAAGGAAGGAAGATAAGTGGCCACCAATAGCTAAGGAACTATCTATCCTATAGGTATTAAGCCCCAGAGATAAATCTGGTAGCAAAATAAGTAAGGACAAATGTTTGTGCTGTCAGGACATTTATTATTCCATACGCAAACTATATTTAAATATCAAAACTTAATGAGATATGAGAGCAGTCTAAAACTGTATTATATTGCTAATGTGCATTCTACCCAGAAAGATGTTTATAAGATTGTGAGGCTCATTTAAGTCATTACTTGTAAATCAGCATTTCACTAAAACCACAGTTTGGTTAAATCAAATTTATAAAATTTGTCAGTAAATATCCTCAGTTCAGTATTTTGATTTCTTAATGGGCTCCTTGCAATAGAAAGGGCTTAATAATTAGCATTCTGGTGCCCACCCAGCATGCATTCTACATTTTAGGGAAGATGAATATCTGGCTTCAAAATAGTAAGAAAATCACAAAAATGATCACCTCATCTTCATAAACAAATTAAATGATGCGATAAATTGTGTTGTTTAAAATTTAGTAACATAAACCATTCAGGTATAATAACACTAACTTATTTCCTCCTATTTCATACCATTTATAGTTAATACTGTCATTTCTCAAAAACAAATGCAAATCAAACCATTTTCATATAACAAAAATTAGCATATATTGTTCTCACACTATGTTAGTGCTTAAAATAGGAGAAATTTTACAAAATAAGCCCCACAATTGCAAATTATGAAAAGGTTACTAAGGAAAATGCCAGGGAATTATGCTGTAAGAGAAAATGATAAGTAATTTATTCTTAGTAGGGGTGTTCTGAGAAAAATATGTCTATGATTTAAAGGATTAATAGGCATTAGCCTATGTAAAAATTGGGGAGAGCATAGCAGCCATAGGGCGAGAACAACTCATGCAAATGAACTGAGCTGAGCCAGAAGTTAGGCTCCTGCTCTTTCTATCCAGAATCATTTCATGAGTACAGATGCTTTTCATACGCTGTAAGTTTTCATAATATGAATTGGCAGTAATTGGACTGATTAATTATAGAGTTTGATTTTTCATTATAAAAAGTATGTTGTGACCCTCATCTAGAACTGAAAGCACCAGACAAAATTATTATGCTGGCATCACAATTATTTTATCTGGGTGGTTTGTTGCTTCTTGGTAATAAGGACTTTTATGAAAAAAAAAGGGGGCTGATGTAAAATTGCTATAGTACTGAGAAGGAAAGAAAAATTATTATACTTACACAAAAGCCAAATCTAATCAAAGACCAAATTTCACTGATAATTAAATTGTTGAGCATTACATTTATAGCTACAGGATAAATTTATTTCTGAAAATTCCACAAGATAACAGAATCACTCACATTAACACTCAGAATGGTTTTGGCTGTTTTCTAGACCCATTCTCCTATTTAATCAAGTGTTTCTAAAAGTATTTTTAATACACTTTTAAAAAATTAAATATATATACCTCACAGATTGGAGGTACCGAGGAAGAAGACTGCATTCCTAGAATTTGTGACACTATCGATTTTTCAATTCCTGACATTATATATGACAAGAGTGGTATGCTTTTATAAATAAATATCTTAATACACATATCTCTATATATGTGTTCATTTAGTATTGACACTCAATATTGGAACTACTTTGTCACAAATAATTTATCTGTCTTGTATGTGAAGCAAGACTTCCCTAAACTTCTTTTAGCTGGATTATCACTGTTTTCCCTATAAACATTTCACTTTTAATTAATTCACACACACACACACACACACACAAAAGCTCATTCACCTACACTCCCAATAGGTTATGAATGGCTGTCATTTAACTTCACTTGTTGAGTTTCCTTTTTAACCTAGCAAATTCCAGTATTCCATGATGACAACAATAACCACAACAATAAAAAAATTAAAAAAAACATAAACAAAGGCAACAAGAGGGAGTAAATATTTAAAAAAATTAAAAGAAAAGAAAAGCCAGAATACAAATAAGTTTATGCTCAAATAAATTAAGGGTGGAAAAAAAATCCCAAAATTCTAGTACAAGGACAAACACACATTCAATACTAGATTCTGCACTACCTAGTCAAGGTCCTGCTACTGCAGTCATCAGTCCTACCGGATTCTCATATTGCTGCCCACTTAATAACAAATTGCTTCTATTATTGTTCCTTTTGATAAGATCTCTACCACGATTGCCCACTGTTGCCCTCCTGCCTCTGTTGTAGTCACATAATGACCCTGCAGTGGACTATGGACAGTGGCATCTATTGTGCAATGCTGCCATAGCTGAATTTGTCAGTTGGCTACTTCTGCTGCCGGCCTGATCAGATAGATTCACTTCTATAAGAACTCTATGTCTACAGCTATATAATAGCAGGACAGAAAAAAAAAAGGAGGATAAGAACTGTGAACCATGTGGCAATTTTAGGCAGTTGAAAACAGTCATTGATGAACTCAATTTCCATAGCAAGGGGATCTTGGGAGTAGAGCCAAAGAGAAACACACCATATGTGCAGACTGCCAGAGTTGTCCCACAGTTTGTGATATTCCTGCAGTCTCATACTTCTGGTTTGGCATAAAATTGGCAATATAGTACTAGTACTGTGGCTGTCATTCTTTGGTGACTGCCCAGATTTACTCAGACACAAACTGCTTACTGGCAGTGGTTTTCACAGACAATCAAACTTAATGGGCAGACATAGGTAACTATCTGCAATGATGAACCAAGAAAGTAACTTAGATTCAACCTCAAGCTCAACAGAGGAATATAAACCTAGTGAAGAAGACTTAAAAGATATAGGTCTATAGATGTTCATTAAAATGAACTATCTATAGTGGATGATTACAATAAACTCAAGAAAATTAAAGAAAAATTCATAGCAGTGAGTAGGAGTCCAGTAACTGAAGTGAAAAACACAGCAGATGGTGGTAGTCCCTGAAGGAAACTAGATGCCTAAAGTTGAGGTGGAGAGCAGAAAAACAAGGTAGAGGAAGCTCCGCCCCCCCAAAAAAAAACAATGGAAAAAATCACTAGTACAAATGAAGATAATATAAGAAAGTTATGGGAACATATCAAGAGGGATAATATTCATACTGTAGGGGTACAAAAAGAAGACATGGGGAAAGCAGATAAAATTAAAATTTCAAGAAATATCTGCTGAAAATCTAGTCTGATTAAAGTAGATAAAAATCATATCTAGGAAGCAAAGAGTTCAGAGAATAATGAATCAAATCTAGGTTCACCAAGTCACATAATAATCAAAGACTTCTGAAGGCTGCTAGAGAAAAACAAAGAGCCACCTACAAGAAAAATCCCATAAATCTATCAGCTTATTTCTTTATAGAAACTCTAAGACCTAGAAAGAACTGGAAAGATGTTTTCAAAGTTTGGAAAGGAAATGATGTCCATATAAGAATGCTTTATCCTGATAGTCTATCAATCAATTTTGAAGGAGACACAAAGCACATTCAGACAAACCAATAGTTGAAGAAACTTACTGCCACTAAACCATACTTTCAATAAATAATCAAGAGATATATGGAATGAAAATATAGAATGACCTCAGGCCTTGAAATAAGCATCAAGTCAGGATAGCAAGCAAAGTCCAAGGAAGACTATGGACTGAAAGTTCAGAACTGAGGTTACCAAAACAGATAGGGGGTGCAGGGAGGAGAGATCTAATGGCCATGGGTGGTGGAATATATTTGGTAGAGTGGTGGTGGGATAATTCATTTGGAGCAGGTAAGAAAAAATTAGTCCGTTAAATCATTATAGGCTTATAAACAAAGGTCACCTCAAATACAAACTATTACTTTAAAAATAAGGGTGGGACCGAATGGGTGGTGACTCACTTGGTTGAGCACAAGTTACAGTATGCAAGGACCCACATTCAAGCCATTCCCCAGTTTCAGGGGATAATCTTTTCAAGGGGTTGCAGGTGTATCTCTTTCTCCCTCCGCCCCCCAGCCCTTTTGATTTTGGGCTCTTCCTATCTAAAAAAGATAATTTAAAAAAAATCATTAGGGGTTCAGGAGATAATTCACAGGTAGAATATACACTTTACCATGCACAGGAAACCAGGTTCCAGCCCCTATCAATGACAGAAATACCAGGCAAAGAGGCAGGTTCACAAGACTGGATTAGTGCTGTGATGTCTCTCATTCACTATCTCTCACATCCTATCTCTATCTCCTGTTCTCTGTCTCTTATTATCCTCTATATGGAAAATAATAAAAAAATAAAAATCCCAAAGAAGTGGTGAATTTGCACAGGCATAAAGGCCTACTGAAGATCTGGTTGAAAAAATAAGCAAGCAAATAAACATTAAATCATATTATTTAAACACAAAGATGAAAACAACAACACTTGCAATTTATCAAGCTCACCAACTAGATACTATTGATAAAAATATCCACGAAAATTCAGATTTTGTATGCATATTCAGATCAATGCTTATAGTCATTAAATATTACATTTCACATAGTTCAGTAAAAATTTATTTTTATTTTATTATCAAACAGGAGTGTTATTTTTATATCAAAAAGTAAATTTAAAATGTACTATATATTGCCTGAGATAATACTATTATATTTCCCTTACTTATCAAGGATTTTATATTCTTTTTAGATAAGCATATACTTCTTCAAAGAGTATAAATCTTTTATTGTCATAATTAAGAGGACATTTAAGGTCACTGGTCTATGGGACAAATTAATTATGTGACCTTATATTAGTTAATGAATCCTGCCATCCCCTTTATTTAGCACTATATAGTAAAAACAATCTCTTCTTAGATCACGTCTATTCTTTAAAAAATATTTTTAGGGGGGAGTCGGGCTGTAGCGCAGCGGGTTAAGCGCAGGTGGCGCAAAGCACAAGGACCGGCATAAGGATCCCAGTTCGAACCCCGGCTCCCCACCTGCAGGGGAGTCGCTTCACAGGCGGTGAAGCAGGTCTGCAGGTGTCTATCTTTCTCTCCTCCTCTCTGTCTTCCCCTCCTCTCTCCATTTCTCTCTGTCCTATCCAACAATGACAACAACAATAATAACTACAACAATAAAAAAAATATATATTTTTAGGGACTGGGTGGTGGCACACCTGGTTGAGCACACAGATTACAATGCATAGAGACTCAGGTCTGAGGCCCACATATATGGGGAAAGGGTTGTGATTGGCAAAGAAAGCAGTGTTGCAAATGTCTTTCTCCTTTTCTATCACCCCCTTCCCTTTCAATTTCTGACAGTCTCTATCCAATAAATAAAGATAATACCAAAATAAATTTTAAAAATCATTATATATAAAATTTTATTAGTGATTTAGTATTGATTTACAAAATTATGAGGTAAGAGAGATATAATTCCACAACTCGCCCACCACCAGTTCCTTCCATTTGAAACAGCAGTAGTTCATAACCTTCCTTTTTTCCTCTTCTCTCTCCAGGTCCTGAGGAATTGAAGTTCAGAGCCCTCTGATCATCTTCCCCTAACCTTTCTCCCCCTTTGGGAGTATGGTCCAAAATTCTTTTTTTTTTTTTTTTTGCCTCCAGGGTTATTGCTGGTACTTAGTGCCTGCACTATGAATCCACTGCTCCCAGAGGTCATTTTTTTCCCTTTTGTTGCCCTTCCTTGTTGTTTATCGGTGGTGTTGTTAGTATTACTGTTGTCGTTGTTGTTGGATAGGACAGAGAGAAATTGAGAGAGGAGGGGAAGACAGAGCAGGGGAAAGAAAGATAGATGCCTGCAGACCTGCTCCACTACTTGTGAAACGACTTACCTGCAGGTGGGGAGCCAGGGTCTCAAACCAGGATCCTTATGCCTGTCCCTGTACTTTGCACATGCGCTTAACTCGCTTCACTATTGCCCGGCCCCCTAAAATTCTTTACATGGTATAGAATGTGAGAGTTCTGGCTTCTGTTAATTGCTTCTCTGCTGGACATGAACACTGGCAGGTCAATCCATACTGCCAACCTGTTTTGACCTTTACCTTGTAGAGTATGGCTCTGGAGAGGTTAGAACCTGGATACATTGGTGATATCTTCTGCCCAGGGATATCAATAAGATCCATTCTGTTATGAATACCAAGTCTACCATACTGGTTATATTTTTCAAAAGTCAGGAAATCTCCTTTGCATCTTATGTTAGAATGAAAAGGAAATTTATCTTATATTTTAAACAATATTTATTTTTATACAAGTATTTGTTACACTGTAAAATTTTAGAATGATCAAATTCTGTGCGAGGCAAATGTGATAACCACTACACTATGGAAACCAACACATAGAATGCACAAATTCTGAACTGCTTCTATTCTGAGCAAGCCCAAGCTAATCACAGATTATTAATGTATATTCCAATTTATTTGTAATGAAAAGGGAGCTATTCTCCTTCCATTCTAAGTTAGCCTAGAAAGACTTTCACATTGTGTGTTTTACCAGAGCACTGCTCAGCTCTGGTTTATGGTGCTGCTTTCTCTCAAATGGTGCTGTGAATTAAACCTGGGTGACCTCCAAGCCTCAGGCTGAAAATCTGTTGCATAGACTGCTAGGCAACCTCTCTGCCCTAAAAATATGTTCTTAATTTTCCTGTCCAGCTCTTTACTTCTGCTTTCCAACTCTCATCTTTACGTTTTTATTGTTTTACTCATTGCCAGGGCCTTACTACTCCAGTCTGAAGTTTTCATATTGAAATAGAGAGACAGAGAACACAGCACCAAGGCCAACTCCAGGGCGATGGGGAGCAGACTCCAACCTGTTTATGTGGATGTCAGACACTCATGCTTACAAAGATCTATGTAACCAGTCTTCACCTTTATCCTTAACCATCAAATCAATGAATGAAAAAAAATTTGAACAATTATGCAAAGGATATTGGTCTTAAAACATGAGCATATTACTAAGACTTTCACAAAACTTCAAATCTAGCTTGTACTTTTCTTCTCCCTGTAGATCACATTTCTTGACACTACCAATACATGTGTTACATAGTCAATTTTCCAATGAAGGTTGAAAATGCATCAAATAATTACAAATGAAGTTGATGTTCAAGGTGAACCTGAACTTCATTTTAAATAGTTTTAAAATTCCAATGTTTCATTTATTTCTTTAAGAGATGTATGAAGATTTTGGGGGCCAGGCAGTAGTATAGCAGTTAAGTGCAAATTACACAAAGCGCAAGGACTGGCTTAAGGATCCTGGTTCGAGCTCCCAGCTCCCCACCTGCAGGTGGGTCATGTCACAACTGGTGAAGCAGGTTTGCAGGTGTCTGTCTTTCTCTTCCTTTCTGTCTTCCCCTCCTCTCTCTATTTCTCTCTGTCCTATCTAGCAACAACAGCAGCAATGGCAACAACAACAACAAAAATGGGAAAAAAATGGCCTCCAGGAGAAGTGGATTCATAGTGCAGGGACTGAGTCCCAGAAATAACCCTGGAGGCAAGGGGGGGGGGATTTATGAAGATAATGAGGTTGAGTAAACAAAAACTTAATCAGATAAAATCATAAAGAAAAGGATTACTAACTTTTTTTCACTAAATAAAAATATCATACTAGGGTACATGTAGATGTGTCATTGGTCAGGCTGGAGTTGCCAGAGGTCCCATGGTCAATCTCCAGCACAACCATAAGACATAACTGAGCAGTTCTTATTTAAACAAATAAATAAACTACAGGGTCAGGTGGTGGTCCATCCCACTAAGTGCTCACATTACAGTGAACAAGGACTCAGATTCAAGCACCTGCTCCCCACCTGGAGGGGGGAGAAGCTTCACTTACTAGTAAAGCAGTGCAGGTCTCTCTTTCTCTCTCTCTCTCTTTCTCTCTCTCTCTCCCCTCCTCTCTCCCTCCCCCCTTCCCCTTCCCCTCTCAATTTCTCTCTGTCTCTATCCAATAAATACCTTTAAAAATAAAGTAATTAAAATAATAATAATAACAACATTTTTATTATTGTGGCTCTGTGGTATGATTTGAGATCAGGAACCAAAACAGATGCCTAGGCTAGTATAATAGAACTGAAAGCCCAGAAATCACACTTCCCCTACTCCTCATATTCAACTGATTTTTGACAAGGAAATTAAATAGAAAAAAAATCAATTGGAAATAGAAGAGCCTCTTCAACAAGTAGTATTGAGAAAATTGGCTTGAAAAATGAAGAAAAATTAAAATGAACCACCAAATTTCATCATAAATACAAGTAAACTCCAACTGGATCAAAGAATTAAAAGTTAGACTAGAAACTATCAAATACTTAGAAGAAAACACAGGAAGAACTCTTCTGTTTTTAGAACATCCTCCTTGACTTGAAACCAACTGAAAGGAAAACAAAAGTAAAAAATAGATCAATGGGACAACATCAAACTAAAAAGCTTCTGCATGATAAAGGGACTCACTACTGTAACAAAGAGAACCCCCATGGAAAGGGAGAAAATCTTTATGTGTCATATATTATACAGTAGGCTAATAACCAAAATACACAATGAAGTCACCAAACTCAACAATAAAAAGCCAACAATTTCATTGAAAAATGGGGGAAGGTTATGAGCAACATCTTCTCCAAAGGGCCAACAGACATAGGAAAAAAAAAAAAAAAACTCAGTCACTGATGATCACGAAATGCAAATAAAAACAACAATGAGATACCACTTTACACCTGTGAGGATATTATACATTAGAAAAGGCAGAAATATCTACTGTTTCAGAGGCTTCAGGGTAAAGGGACTTTCCTACATTGCTGGTGTGAATATAAGTTGGTCCAACCCCTATGGGAAAAAGTCTAGAGATTCTTCAGAACTCTAGAAATGGACCAACCTTATGACCTAGCAATCTCTTAGAGATTTACTCAGTGAAAAGTAAAACACCTATCCATTCATACTGATGTTCACAGAAGCATAGTTTGTAATAACACAAACTTGGAAGCACCTCAGATGCCCAATGACAGAGTAGTGGCTAAGGAATTTATGATACATATATACAATAGAAATCTATGTCGCTGTTAAAAACGATGTGCCCATCTCCTTTGTCATAGCATAATTAGAACTTGAAGGGGACTTGTTTGTTGAGTGAAAGGAGCCAGAAAGTGAAAGAGCAATACAGAGTGATCTCACATATAGAGTGAATTTAAGAACAAAGAACAGTAAGGGAAAACATAAAATGAAACTTGGACTGGGTGTAGCATATTGCACCAATGCAAAGGAGTCTAAGAAGGAGGGAAAGGGACAGGATGAAGAGACTTTGGGATTCTGTTATCTCTGCTAGACACCAGAGGGAGATGACAGGCTGTGCCTATAAATTAAAGAGTATAATGTAAACCATTAGACCACCCCCACGCCCAAGAAAAAAAATCACGGGACCAGGCGGCATCACACTTAACCTGCTGCGCTACTTACAGACTGATCTCCTGGTCACATATCTTTAAGAGCAATGTCTTATTCAAATTGCTGACATAGCATATATAATTTCCATAACTACTTTTTTATTGTTTATACATTATTTGGTCTTTTATATGACATGGGAATACATCTGTTGAGGAAAAAATACACTAAGAATAACCATAATCTTGTACAATTGTCATACTATAGATTTTTATTAGACTGCTTGACATACAATAATGTCAGACATACAAAATGTTATCGGATATGTGTCTCAAACAATAGTACTTTATTTTCTGACAACTCTAGGCATTAGAAATTTATGATTAAACTCCCAACAATTTCAGCTTTTCTGAGTACTCTCTTCATAATTTGTTGATGCATTCTCAGTACATCAGCAATAATACACTTTTAGTATCCTATACTCTTAGTAAGTATTCTTTACTCTGTGTGTTAACAGAAGATTAGAACTCTACTACATCTCTATTTCACACACACACACACACACACACACACACACACCAGGACATCTATATGGTTATAGCAGGTAGACTATCATGATCTCATCTAACCTCAATTGCTTTTTGAAAGCTTCATCTCTACACATTGTCATACTGAGGGTCAGAGTCAATTATTGTTTTTGACTCTACAACTTTAGTCAGTAGCATTTGATCACCAGAGAACACTGGTCAGGAAAAATGCATTATTCTGGAGAAAATTAAATAGACATTTGGCTTCTCAACTATTCTCAATGAAGTGTTCCTTACAAAAAAAAACTACAAACAGTTAAAAGAAATACATACTGTAATAAGTTTCATTTGTGTAATTTTAAAAAATGGGTAAGTTCCTAGGGAAAGATAGAAACAGGCTGGGGGTATGGATCCACTTGCCAATGTCCATGTTCAGCTGAGAAGCAATGACAGAAGGCAGATCTTCCACCTTCTGAACCCGGTAAAGAATGTTGGTACAGAGAAGTCAGGTGGTGGTGTAGTGTTGAGCGTACATAGTACAAAGCAAGGACACCGGTTAGAGCCCCGCCAGTATCTTTCTCCTTTCTCTCACCCTTTCTATCTTCTCTTCTCTCAATTTCTCTCTGTCCTATCCAATAAAATGGGGAAAATATGGCTGCCAGAAACAAAGAACTCATGCATGGGCACGAATAACCCTGGAGGTAAAAACAAAACAAAACAAAACAAAAAACAATCAAGCAAACACATGACAACACTTTGGTCCATACTATTGGAGGGGTAAATGGTAAGGCAAGATGACCAGAGGGTTCTGAACTCCAATTCCATCAGTACCAAAGAGAGAAGTGGGGGGAGCTGGGGCGGGGAAGGACACTCAGAAGTTGTAGACATGAGTTAGAAAGGAAGAGAGGCAGGATCATAGAAAAAAAATGGGCAAATAGATAGATAGTTATAGAAATAATAGTCAATCCATATCTGTGATCTAGTGAGAACCAACACAATTTCTAATGTAGGGAATAGGGACACAGAGCTCTGGTAGTGGGAAGGGTGTGGGATTGTGCTCCTGTTGTCTTATAGTTTGGTTTAAAACAGTATTCATTCACTAATCAAATATAAAAAAATCAGGTAAGTAAATGATGCGCTTGATGACATACACCATTTGAAATACCTATTTCAATGCCCCCATAAGCCACATCCCAATACAGAGAACTCAATTATACACTAACAATTCAGAAGCCTTATGGTACAAGGAACCTGCATGAGTGTGACCTTCAAAACTAACATGCTAACCTAAAAAAATAAGTCAGTTTAGATAAATATTGCAATCTTGCTATTTTACAAGAAACTCAGGAATAGGCAGTTTCCTGTACTATAACTCTGACATCACTCTATAAAATGGAGGAAAACGGCACTTAAGTTCAATGAATTACTCACAATTGGAAGATAATAAAAAATAGTTTAAGTCTGTAAACATAGTAGCAATATAACTTTCTGCTAAGGAGGTCATAACTGAAAAGCTTTTAAAGCAAGGGGTTTGAGGTCTGAACCCTTAAAAAAGCAAACTGAAGTGTCAGCATCATAGCTCCTTTTGTAATAAAGATATAAAAATATACTACCATATATATGCATAAATCCACTTACATATTTTACATATTTATTTTAGCATTATGAGCTTGCATAGTAATTTTATTTAATTATTGTATATTTTATTGTCTAAGCAATAATACAAAACATTAAATTGATTTACATCTTAATAAAACTAAAAATCTTTTACAGAACAGCTACTTCACCAGTAGGCTCTATTTCATGAAATAATGTTTAAAAGAATATCTGGCATGTTTCCTGAATGGCAACTGCTTTCAATAAACAAAATGAATATATCAGTGGAGTAAAAACATATGGAGCTATGCTTTTAACTGTATCTTGAGGGATCCCCACAATTACTTACAACTATTTTGATTTTTATTTACCTTGCCTTCCTTTAGACAGTGCTTTGTTTAAATGGAAAATCTCAAATCAAGTCTTTTGTATTTGTTAAATGAAGTTGTTTTATTAGTTATAGTGATATTTGATCCGTATCATGAAGGCATTAATTTAATAATTTATTTCTCATTTAGTACTATACTCTATTGAGTATACTCAGGTGAAGTTAATGAGTAAAGAAATTTTTCTACTACATAGTCTTCTGATTTTTTAGGGGGTCTATCCTTTACTAATACAGAGCTTTGACAGAGCATACTTCATAACAAAAATGATTATGCAATCAAACTTAGGGAATGTTTTCTCCTGTTTGTGAACTATAAGGTTTAGTATGCTTCATGAATTTTTACTCATGCATAGATAGGGGATACTCGGTGGGTCACCGTCTCAATTTGCTAATGATGCCAAATACAAAATATTAACCAAGACGCTCAGTTTTAATAATATTAAGTCACCTTCTACTTCTACTCACACCCACCTTAGACTCACTCCTCAGGGAGAATATATGGCTTTTAGTACAGAATCTCTCCGAGTTTTATTTAAATTCTCATGGTAGGTTAAATACAACTCAAAGATGTTTACATCTTAAACTCCATAGCCTGAGGATATAGTTTACCTTGAAAAGGTGATTTTTTAAAAGCATGATTAAATTAAAGACTCAACAATGGATAATGATCTTGCATTATGTGATCCAGATAATGGTAATGACAAAGGTCTTTATAGGAAGAAGTCAAATAGGTCAGAAGTAAAGAAGGTGATATGATCAAGTAAGATTTGATAGAATTTTCAGTGACAAACTTCAATTTTTTTTCTTATATTTTATTTGACAGGGGAAAGAAAGGAGGAGGAGGTAGAAAGGGAGAAAGAGAGAGACACCTGCAGACCTGCTTCACTACTTGTGAAGCTCCCCCCACCCCCTGCAGATAGAGAATTTCAATTTTTTAAAATCACTTTATTTGATTTATAAAAACAATAACATCTTTCTCTTTTTGGCTTTGTATTATATTGTTTTACATAGTATTAACTTAAATTTCCTAACTGTGAAACAATTAAAACAAGCTAACATTTATTAGTATACATCTTAAAATATAAGAAAAGTTGTGGATTTACCAAAATATAGCATACTGTGCAAATTTTTTCTGTATTATCCCATCACTCGGTATCTTTTAAAGGAATGACAACAAGTTTTCTGTCCATACAAGAAATAATTTAAATATACTTTACAACTTTGTTTTCCTGCTGTAAGTGCATAATAGTAAGTGACATTCAAAGTTGTATTTCTATTTTTCTTAATAATGTACACAGACTATAATGATTTCAAACTTTCTTATCACTAATTTATTCTACATAACACATTTAGAGCCATATATAATTTTGTGCTATTTATAACCTATGATTATGTAACTAGTCCATTTTGTTAGAGGATAAAAACTGAATTGCTTGGCATAGGCATACATGAGTTTCTTTTAAAATGTGGACTTTCCATCACACTTAGCTTAATCCAGATCATTTGCCTGTTTAATCTTCTGTCAAGACGATATGCTTCCAACCTAGCTGTATAGCTTGAGCTTCCTAAATAAATTTTTAGTTACTTTAGCCTATTAGTGTTTACATTCCTATTGCTAATATGTTATCGATTAAAATTCACATTAGAATGTATTTATATCTTTACCTAAAAAATTTGTGTTTGTTTTGATCAGTATAAGTATATTTATATTTCCCTTACTTGGAAACAAAATTTTAAGATGTTGAAAATTAAATATACTTTTATTAGAAAACATCCACATGGGAGTCAGGACGTAGCGCAGTGGGTTAAGCGCAAGTGGCGCAAAGAACAAGGACCAGAGGAAGGATCCCGGTTTGAGCCTCCGGCTCCCCAACTGCAGGGGAGTCGCTTCACAGGCGGTGAAGCAGGTGTCTCTCTTTCTTTCCCCCTGTCTGTCTTCCCCTCCTCTCTTCATTTCTCTCTGTCCTATCCAACAATGAAGACATAAACAACAATAATAATAACCACCACAACAATAAAAACAACAAGGCAACAAAAGGAAAATAAATAAAGAAAGAAAGAAAAGAAAACATCCACAATACTGATTTTCATCTTTTACCTCATATATTTAGTTAGTGTACTTTAAAGAAATTTATCAAATGTCTAGTTTATGCCCATCTAAATATTGATAGCCACATATTTTTGTTTGTCACTGCTAGGACTTTACTGCTTTGGGCTAACATTTTCAGATCTTTCTAAAATGAGAGACAGAGAGGGAAAGACAGCACAGCACAGAATCTTCCTCCAGTGCTCTGGAGGCTGAAATAGAATTTGGGGTAGGCATGCAAAGTGTTCACATTTCCATGTGAACTACTTTTGCCTGTCCTCACATCATATTCCTTAAAGACTATTGAAAGGCAATTACTTTGATACACACTGACAGAAGATATGAACAACATGCAATTTCAAACATGGAAAACACAGTGTCTTCTTTAGTATTTGAGCAGGGGAAGCTCAAGAATAATATGAATTTAATAGACAATGAGGAAGATGAGGCTAAGAGCCAGGCTTTCTGACAATTACCGGAAAGATATTGAGAAATGTTCCATTTATAGGAATGGGGAAATCTGGCCCACATGCTGTAGAAATATCATTTGGTCTGGCCCTGTCAACGCTATCAGAAGTGGGGCTTGAAATTCAATAAATCTAAGAGGTTTGTTATATAGTTTACCTTGAAAAGGTAATTTTGAAAAGTGTGATTAAGTTGGCTCTTTTGTATGGTCCATGAATGATGTTATAAATATCCACATAACCCTTCACAGAAAAGAGGTTCTCCACCTCTATTTTCTTAAACAATAACTAATGTGATTTTCTTTTATTTTCCAATAGAAAGATTTTTATTACAGGGAATTGACAATTACCAGGGTTGACTGAGGATGTTTGAACTTCATAGCCATGAAGGAGAAAACTAATCATAGCATTATTAATATAAAATAAATGCAAATTATATATGTTTGATTGAATTAAATTTAATGTAGAGTACTGAACACAATTTAAAGCTCTGTTTAGTTGTCTCTTTGTTTAAAGTCACTTATCAAAAGCTAAATAACACATCCTGGGCATTCTCATTATAACAACTGGCATAGAGCTCTTTTTTGTTCATATTTGACTTATTTTTACCTTATGATAAACTAGCTAAATACAATGTTCTCAGGACATAAATTATTGAACTATACAAAAGCAAAGTGAAAACTTCTTATCTTGATACTTGATAGCTCATTTGTACACATCCTCTGATCCTGAGATAAATGTATTAACGGCAAACTGATAATTAGTTCTTTTAAAATGTAAAGTCAACATTTCAACCCCAAACTATTTTTATCAATTAGGATTCTTACTATAGTTTTGTGAGTTGGGATTGTTAACTATACCTCTTTAGTACTTGTTCTACAGTTCTTTTGTATATTTTTTGTTTGCTCTATGACTAGCATAGAATAGTATAGTTAGAATTTGGAATTATACTACCAAGGATTGGCCCCATTCACACAAGGACACTTTATGTTCCCTGATATACAACAAGGCAATTAACTTAGAAGAATATCCTCTGTCTATAAAGTATACAATGAATTTTTCACTTGTGTCACTCTACAATATACATTCAAATTTAACTTTTTAAAAATGTCTCTACATTTGATTTTCAAATTTAGAAACAGTCAACACTAGATTGCTGAGCTGGTATAGTGGCTCTGCACATGGACTCTGAGGTAGACAGAGCTTTAGGTTCAAAGCCTGTCCTCATCAGAAGCCAGTGGTTCACTGCTCTAGGGGAAAGAAAAGAAAAGAAAAGGGAAGAAAAGAAAAGGGAAGAAAAGAAAAGAAAAGAAAAAAAAAGAAAAGAAAAGGGAAGAAAAGAAACAGTCAACATTGAACTCTATATGTAGTTCACAACAATTGAGATGACATTTTACCTTTGGTAGGATAAAATGAAGTCAGGAAAAAAAAACAAACTGTGAGCAGGTTTTGGTTATCAGTAGTTCAACAAAGTAATATGGTATTGAGTCATGCTGGAGGTTAGTAGAAATGCTAAAAGGGAATAATTTATTATGTGCAAAATAGAGACAAAAGAAAGAGTGAACTTCAAGTAATCATTTTCATTTACACTGCTTCTCACTCACTGGTCAAATAGCTCACTTAAGTGTGTTACTTTACCATGTGCATGATGCAGGTTCAAGCCTGGCCCTCACCCCATTGAAGGAAGATCTGGCGCTGTTATCTTCCTCCCTCTCTCTCAAAGAAATGAAAATTGAAAGAAAAAAGAAAAGAAAGAGTGTTGTTTAGGATAGTGTCATAGTAATTTCATTGATCAGAGTTAACTGATGGGGATAATAATATCTATATACAGATATAATGGATAAAGTTGAGAATAGTAGGTGAGAGAGATGTAAAACGAATATAAAATATAAATAAGAATCACTTGATAAATGTTTATATTTAAGGAATATTGAAAAGAAAAGGAACTATGTTGAAAAATTTAGCAGGAGTAAAAGCAACAACCCTCTACTTTTCTACCTACAACCCTCTACTTTGAGTGGCTTTACATATAGCAGGATCACATAAGTAGTTCTGGAAAACGGGATGTGGAAGAAACTACATAAATTTCCAGCATTAAATAGACAGCAGTCAGTCTCCATCAACCAACACTGTAATACGTTTTAGGTGATGTGACCATTAATGTATGCATGGAGAGCTTACAGACTATGGCTATCAAACTTCTGACATGGAATATAGAGGAGTCAAAATATAAGCCTTTGTTTTGTTAACCTTATAAAATTCAGTAGCATTTGTTTCTGGTTCTTCTTGCCATCAAGAGTAATGCATGAGGGTGCTGGATAGAGGCATATTCAGTAAAACACACATTACAATGTGCAAGGACCCAGGTGGAAGCCCCTGTTCCCTACCTGCAGCAGGAAAGTCCACCCCACTCCCTCTATCTTGCCTCTCTTATTTTCTCTTTGTCTCTACCCAAAATAAGTAAGTAAACAAAATTTAAATAATGTATCATGTGGCCCAGCAGTGGTGCAACCAGTAAACAACCCTAGTTGCCATGCACAAGGAGCCAGGATTGAGCTTCTGGTACCCAACCTGCAGTATGGGGGCTTATCTTTCTCTTCCTTCCCCCTCTTGTCCTATTTCTCTCTGCCTCTATTATAATAATAAATAATTAAAAGAGCCCAGAAATTGATGCACCCAGTTGAATGCACATGTCACCATGCATAAGGACCAGGGTTTGAATCCCCACTCTCTAACAACAGGAAGAGTGCTTCATGAATGATGAAGCATGTCTGCAGGTGTCTTTCTCTCTTCCTATCTATCTCTCCTGCCCTACTCAATTTCTCTCTGTCCTATCAGATAATATAATTGAAAGAAGGAAAAAAAAGGTTAGCAAAATGACTGGGATCAGTGGATTCACAGTGCTAACACAGAGTCCTAGTGATAACACAGGTGGCAAAAAAAAAAATTTTAAAAGATAAAAATAAGTAAGTATAAAATTAAAGTAATGATTGATCATGAAAAAATCTCTTAGCATTAATAGATAAAAAAGTTTTTATCCAAAGAAAATTAGTCAATGTAAAATATATCAATTAAAATATAGCAATTACAGAAGCCAGACCTCCCACCTTCTGCAACCCACAAGGACCCTGGATCCATACTCCCAGAGAGATAGAGAATGGGAAAGTTATCAGGGGAGGGGATGGGATAGGGAGATTGGGTTGTGGGAATTGTGTTGAGCTGTACCCCTCTTATCCTATGGTTTTGTTGATGTTTCCTTTCTTAAATAAATAATAAAAAATATATATCAGAGGAGATGGATGAGAAAATATATACATTGTTACATAAGTGAACAATTTCAACACAAGTCAGGAGACAGACTGTAAGCAGTGAGGAAGAGAACATTTAGCAGAAGATATAGCCTGTCTTATCAATGATCGGAAGTTCATGAAAATAAAAGCACTTGAGGGGTCAATAGGTTTTGTTAAAATCTTTCTCAGAATGTAGAAGACTTCAGTATATTTCTAAGCAAGAAGAAAGAGGCTATACTAACTTAAATAGGTAATGACAGAGACAAAAGATTAAAGGCACGATAAAGGATGTAGGGCAAGGGTAAGAAAAATGAAAGAGAATGAGGTGGCCGTTTCAAAGCTAAGAAAATAGACGTTGAGTAAATTCATATTAAAGGTCTACCTACTTTTAGAAAAGAAAGTTGCTTTTAAAACTGTGAAGACATGACTGTCAAATTTACAGATATCAAAATATTTTTAAAACTGTGAATGTATAAACAAAACAGAAGACTAATAAACAGTAAATACCACATGAAAGTGATATAATTAAGATAGATATGTACCTATATCAAAAAGTTACTAAAAAACAGGAGTTTTTCTGATTGGTCGACTTAAATTTTCTAACTTTCTGGCTATAATATTTTGCTACACAGTGAGAAGTTGAGATCCATTGGAGCACTCAAATTCAATTTGAAAAAGCAGTGACCCAGGAACATGCAATGTGAATTTTCACTGTCCACTTACCCAGGGTTTTTTGTTCAGAGGCTTGTCTCATTATATATGAAACTTTCCGCAGATATCAATAATGGTGTTAGTTTAAGTTATTCATATTACATTTTACATGTAAAAATAGGTGTCACAGCTCTCAACTCAAACCATGAAATAGGAAGGCTAGGAAAGAGAAAATATATAATAACAAGGCTTGGATTCTAGGAAAAAAGGATTTAGCTTCTGAAATGACAGGTTATAAATTTCTTCTCAAGGCAGAAGGCTCGGGTGAAGTTGTTGGGGTTCTGAAGCATGATGGCAGGAAAGAATATAAGGGGTGGGGGGGAATTTCTGCAGACACACATCATACAAAGATGAGAAATTTCACCTGTGTATCACCAACTGTACTATAAACTATTAGCCCTCTCAAATAAAATGATAAAATAAAACAAACTTCCTCATATTGCCTTGAATGGAAAGCTACAATAGAAATCTGAGTATTGCACCAAAAATAAAAGACTCTGGGGTAGAGGCTAAGGCTCAGGCCCTGGAACATGATGGCAGAGGAGGATCTAGCTGATCCTTGAGCTTTGCACCATGTGTGCTTAACCTGTTGGGCTACAGCCTTGCCCTCTAAAACTACTGTTTTTTTACTGTGGACTATAAACCACTAATCACCCAATAAAGAAATTTTTAAAAAATGACTAAAGGAGACTAGACTGCATTTAGAATAAAAAACTCATCAAAGTTTTCAACAAAGAATAGAATCACTCAGTACAATGGCGGTTTAATAATTTATCAATTCAAAATTTTAAAGTTTTGAAAGATTGAGCTTAAATATTATTAGAACTAAGTATTTTTATATTCCTCTAACTCTCCTATGTAGTCAATGGTGGTGACTCAGTGAATAGAGTACATATCATGCATGAGTGGAGCCTCAGATTCAATTATCTGGCACCACAAGTGGTAAAGTTCTTTCTTTCTCACAAAACATGTACTTTTTTAGTCAACAATTTGTTTGGCTATATATATATATATATACTGTTTTTTCAGCTACCAGGTTCCAGATGCTACCATGATGTCAACCAGACTTCTCTGGACAGACAATCCCACCAATGTGTCCTGGAGCCCCACTAGAGAAAGAGAAAGACAGGCTGGGAGTATGGATCAACCTGTCAACGCCCATCTTCAGCAGGAAAGCAATTACAGAAGTCAGACCTTCCGCCTTCTGCACCCCATAATGATCCTGAGTCCATACTCCCAAAGGGATAAATAATAGGAAATCTATCAGGGGAGGGGATGGGAAACAGAGTTCTGATGGTGGGAATTTTGAGGAGTTGTACCCCTTTTATCTTATAGTTTTGTCAATGTTTCCTTTTGATAAATAAGAATTAATAACAAATTTAAAACACTATATATAGTATATATAGAGATAAATAATAGAGATTAATAAATAGAGATTATTTTTTGAGAAACTATATATATATATATAAAATACTGTTGTCACAACAGTATAGTTTTAAAAGCTGACTAAAAGTCTATGAAAATTCTCCATACTCATTCATGGCATTAGTAGGAGATATTCTAGCAGACCTAACTGCTTGAGACCAAGGTTTCATTTGAGAAAAAACAGACTAGGAAAAGTATAGTAGGTGCACAAATTTAATTTTCCCAGAAACTTTTTACTTTCAGGCTTTGAATATGTAAAAACACATTTACCTACTTAAGTCCAAGTTTGATATGTTTCCGTTGGCTGGGTATCTAGCTTCATTTCCAAATAAAATGTTAAATTTAGTATTTTAGGCAAAAACATGTCATAACTATTGTGTTTCAGACTTAAAAGTGCTTCTTATAGTTTCTCAAAAAAATAATCTCGGGAGTCGGGCTGTAGCGCAGTGGGTTAAGCGCAGGTGGCGCAAAGCACAAGGACCGGCCTAAGGATCCCGGTTCAAGCTCCCCGCTGCCCACCTGTAGGGAAGTCGCTTCACAGGTGGTGAAGCAGGTCTACAGGTGTCTGTCTTTCTCTCCCCCTCTCTGTCTTCCCCTCCTCTCTCCATTTCTCTCTGTCCTATCCAACAACAACATCAATAATAACTACAACAATAAAACAAGGACAACAAAAAGGAATAAATAATAAATAAATAAATAAGTAAATAAATAAAAACTATTTGACTGCACAATTTCATTAGCAAACTATAGTATTACATATATGTATATACATGAACATACATGTATATAAACATTCACAAATATTTGAAGTAGCTAATAAGTTTTTTCACTCCACATGTGCTATTTTTTGTAAAAAAAAATTTAAAAACAGCAAAATACACTGGTTTGAGCATATATACTATTTCATTATTCTATGAAATTTGGTTAAATCTGCTAAACACACTTAATATTATATGTACCTTAATTTTAAGTGCATATAGAGTCCTAATGTATCAGGAGAAAAGGGGGAATGGGTGGTGGTGCACCCAGGTAAGTGCATATAATATCATGAGTAAGGACCTGGGTTCAAGCCCTCATTCTTCACATGCAAAAGGAATTCTTCATGAGTGGTGAAGCAGGTCTGCAGGTGTCTATCATTCTATCTTGTCTTCTCTATCTCTCCCCTCTTCTCTCAATTTCCCTGTCTTATTCAATAAATAGAAAGAAAGGGGGGAAGAAAATGGCTTCTGGTGGGTTTGTAATGCTGCAACTGAGCCCCAGTAATAACCATGGTGGCAATAAAATAAATAAATAAATAAATAAATGATCAAGAGAAAACATGATTTTAAAGTCACAATTGCTAGAATATCTTGATAACTAACAAGACTTAATGAGTAGTTAAAATCTTTTAATTATTTTAAACATTTAAAAATGTATTTATAAGAGTGGGACAAGAACCAGAACATCATGTTGGAATATGCAATGCTGAAGTAAAAGCTCAGGATCACACACAGACAAATCCTGCCATCTATCATTTTCCTACTTAGCCATTTCCACACATGTCCACTTAAAATCACCTTATTATTATTTCTAAAAATTTTATTGCGGGATTGATAGTTTATAGTCAACCATAAAATGCAGTAGTTTACATGTGTAACATTTCTCAGTTTTCCACATAACAATTCAACCCCCACTAGGTCATCTTCTGCCATCATGCATTAAGACCTGAACCCTCCCCACCCCAACCCAGAGTTAAAAATTACTCTGCAATAAAAGAAAATGAGATTATACCATTGTTAGGAACAAAATAAATGGAACTGGGTGTGATTTTACCAAGTGAAATTATAGTGAAAGACAACTAACAGCTTGCTCATATGGGGACTATAGGTATCCAAACCAAATGAACTTATGAGAAATAATAAAAAAAAAAAGAAGAAGAAAGGAAAGGAAAGGAATGGAAAGGGAAGGGAAGGGAAGGGAAGGAAAGGGGAGGGAAAGAAAAGGTGAAAAAATGAAAGTGAGTAATCAAACTGTCTTTTTCAACTTTGTGAGTTCTATGATGGTTATAGGGGTATGGAGATGATGAGCAGAGAAATGCAAATAAGGACAACAATGAGATACCACTTAAGGTATCCATACACTCACCTATGTGATGAAGAAGTCCAGAAGTATTTCCTCATTTTTAAAACTTACTCTGTTTTTTCACTATTAAATCATTATTTTAATACTAAGAGAAACTGAAATCTTTTCAAGTCCATTAAAGAAATCCTTAATAAGAATTTTCTTCTAGTTATAATTATACATATTTATCTTAGAATTATTTGAGTACCTTAAGAAGTATATTGGCAAATGTTACAAGCACGCTAAATGATTAAATCTTGAAGTAAATAGTATACTATAAGTTTATAATGTAAGAATAGAATAAAGATCTAACAGAACAACTCAATGATTAATTTTGATGCATATAATCTTACTGAAGGAGTATTTCATATTACTGCAGTGATATACAGTCTCTTTATAAGTAGAAACAGTTGATAATTTAGATAAAATGCTTTATGCAATCCAAGAATATATGAAGATCTATTTGTTAAGGAATGCATAATGTAATAAATCAAAGACAGAATAACGTTTTTAAATTAAGGTATCACAAGTTCTTTTGGATTTTAAAGAACCAAGTCTCCCAATTTTCGGTTATATGTTCTCTTTTGAAAATCACCTATTGACTGTTCTGTTAGGTATTAGTTTAAACCATTGCATAGTACAGTTAAACAACCATTTTGGATCTTTGAAATATTCTTTTCCTTCCCACTAAAAATGTAACTGTACTAATTCTTAGAAACTTTAAAGCAGAGTGTGGGTCAGAGTGACACTCAGTTGAGCACACGTTATAAATATCCAAGGACACAGGTTCAAATCCCCAGGTCCCATGTGCAGGGAAGAAGCCTCACATGGGATGAAGCAAGTACTGCAGGTATATGTCTTTCTCCCTCCTTCTTCCCCTCCTCTCAATTCCCAATTTTTCTTTGTCCTATCAAAATAATAATAATAATAATAATAGAGAAAAAAGGGGAAAAAATGAGCATCATCAGGAGCAGTAGATTCATTATGCATGCACCAAGCCCCAGTAATAACCCTGGTGGGAGAGAAAAAGAGGAGGAGGTGGAGGAAGGGGGGGTTAGGAGAAAATGAAAAGATAAACGAGGAAATTTTAGAGCAGACACAAATATTAAAGTTTTCATCCATAGATTTTAATGAATTCACAACTTCCCAGGTAGACAAGTGGCATTATAAGACAAAGTTACTGCATGTTTAAAAAGGTGTTATCCTATTAATGTAAATCTCATTTTCACCATGTACACTGGTAACTATACAATAACTAATAATTTCCTAACCCAACTATATAGAACAAATCCTTAGTATCACAGCAGCAGATATAAATAGCAGTAGTGATACTAAATATGAATATAGTATTAAATATGAAAACAGAAACCCAAAAGCTAAAGCAAAGCATTCAGTCTATACTCTATTTCACTGTTTTATTTCTCTTTCTTTTTACTTGAAGGAAGATTGAGGTTAATAGTGCTGAGGAATAGAAAGAAAATCATAAACAAAAATAATTTCACCTAATTTTCAATTTTACAAGAGTCTCATTCTCTATCTTTCAAGATCTCTAGAGATGAGGACTGCTAATGAAAAATTCTCTTAGAAAGTGGCTACAGAAACTTATTAACCTTCAGTAGATACTAGAACATCTTTTTCAGACAAATATTACTATCAGCTTCTCTTTTAAACATTTTTATTTTCCAAAATTGTGACCCACTCTTAGAAAATAAAAAACGCTGTCTTTAGTGATGAGCTCCTAATTATTTTTTAAACAGCAACCCAGCATTTGCACTGAAAAAGAAAGTATTTATTGCCATGTTTTTACTTAAGAAAATGAAACAATAGAAGAACGAGTTTTTTTTTGAATGTTGCTTACTTTTATGTAAAAATCCCATCCTATTACTAGAGACACTTAACCTATAATTAGGACCATGTCATCAGGAACTAACTCACCTAATTTTGAGCCCTAGTACCACAGAGGAGTCTCATGAACAGCACCAGGGAAAATCCACAGATGGTGGAGCAGTGAAGTAGTGTCTCCTCCTCTCTGTGTAATTGTCTTCACTCTTTCCTCATATGAGATGCGAGTTGCCACTCAGCATTGTTGAACATGAATGAGACCTAGCTAGTCATTCCCTGGTAGCACATAGAAAAATTATTTAGATATAATTAGAAATGTAACTAGAAATATTCTTTTCCCATATTTTTATTCCTGCCAACCTTTTAGGTGACAATGAAAATAATGCTATTGCTTGTGAATCCACAAAGAATTTCTGTGATCTACATCCACAGAAATGCAGAGGTGTAAAAGTAAGTACTTTAAGAATTTATACATTCCTTGGCTGTGAGTTAATGTATTTCTAAAATAAAATCAGATTAATTTTCAGCTAAGTGTATGGATAAAAGGGAAATATTTTACTTTATTACACATAAATTTCACCGGCAATTTAAAAATCTTTGTGCTTACACATTCAATACACATATACTTTGTTTCCTATGGGAAGAAATATTCTATGCACCTGCCTTCTGAAGCTTGGGGATATTTCTTTTAATTATAGATGTACAGTGGCTAAAGTGAATGCATCCTTTAAATTGGCAGGTTAAAGCAGAAACAAATTATTAAAGGACTGAATAAGTAAGAATGACTCTCAGATTAGTCTAACTTTTCACATTTATTATGGTAGTCATGGTAATTAACTGCTCTCTATGGGAGGGAGTTATTTCAACATTTGCCACTCTTTGATGCTGAATTATACTTTAAAATTTAGTTATTCGTAATTTAAAAACACTGCAAACCAGAAATATTTTTATTCTCCAGTCAAAAGTTATATAATCAGCACTTACTTACTTCAAAGAAATGTTATATTAATTTAGAGACAAGTTTACTGTTTAACCTAATAAACACTCTTGAAGATAAATGCATGTACATTTAAAGAACATTATATATATGTTCTTTCCATAATTTCCAACCAGTTTTTCCTTTTCTGAGTATTTTTTGTATTGCATAAAATAGTACATCTATGAGTGTTCAATATATATATGCAATTCCAATAATGTATTATTCATAAACAGAAATGTATCTTTATAATCAAGCTATGGTCAGTCAAAAGTAAAAGCTTTTTAGATGGGAGACAGTGGAGCCTGTTAGACAACCAGCTTTAAGTTTTCCAGCTGAGACCTGAGGATTCACAGTTTCAATCCAATGGAACAAGCTATGCCAGAACCAGCTAATAAATTAATATTTTAAAATGCAAATATTAATTTTAGACATATTAAAATAAATATAATCCATGCATGAATCATTTATCCCATCTTGTATTATACATTATTTAGTTTTCTGGTGTTACTTTCGACTTACAGATTAGGTATTCACAAATCTAATGAGTATGTATAACAATAAGTAGTTATTAGGGTTCATTGTCTTTGAACATTAATTGAATTGCCTTCATTGGTCTTTCAACCTCTCTAAGCGTTAGTTTTCTCATCTGCACAATACAGATAACAATAGTGCCTATTCCATAGAGTTGTAATAAAGATTAAATAATCCTGGAAATCTATGAAAACCAAGTTTCACAGTGTCTGGCATGTAGCTACAATGACAGAATATTAGCTATGATAATTACAATTATTAGATTTATTTTGGCTTCTCTTGCTAGGTTTTAGAGAAATTAACAATTTATCTCATTTCTTTTTTTCTCTTCTTAAAGTGTAGCAGTCTCAAAGCATCGAAGTATATGAACTTATTATTCTGAGGGAAAAAACTCATTAATATAATTGTACCAACATGCATAAAGTACTGTTATTAAATCAATTTGTTTCAGATTTTAATAAGTAATAGGCATAGAGTTAGACATATAGTTTGCAAAGATGAGCAAGATATAAAATGGTGTGCAAAAGACATGAGTTTAATGGTGACTGGCATAAGAATACTTATGACAAATGAGCAATAATAAATATTAAAAATCTCATTTCTTTTATAATCCAAATTATGGAAGTTCTCAAGACTTGCAGCCATAGCAACCTTTTGTTTTCAAAAAATTATTAACATTAATAATAGGAATTAGTCATTTGCAGTGGAACTTTTAGTCATGTAAAAAGACAGAGTGAAAGATAAAAACTATCATTCAATTTCCTTAAGTATCTATGGCAGGAATTTGTATGTACATATAGTTCTCTTTCTACAAGACATAAGAAGAAAAAAATTTTTTTTCCTGAATGGCTACCATGTGCTAGACTGTTTGGTTATGATCAGTAAGTCTTCAGAGTTTCTCTGTGAGTGATTATTTTATTTGAAAAAAAAAATTAGGCCTACAAAGAAATGAGATTGAGAGTTATTACCATGAAGAACAGAGTTGCAAGCTACAATAGGAAAAATTAACTCTTTCTGTTTTATTTTTTTATTTAATTGTTTGTTTATAATGCAGGAAAGCCAACTTCAATTCTTCATTCTCATTCCTCCAAATTAAGCCTTACACAGGCATAATCCTTCATGGTTTTCAATTATGATTTGAGTAGTGATGGCTATGAGTTTTACTATGTCCATTCATTTTATTCTACTTCTTTTACTTAATTTCTCTCACATAAGAGTCTTGTTTTCATTTTATATGTATTATAGTTTATATCTTCACTATCATTTACAGAATTCAGTACTTTTCCTCACTACTTTCATTTTACTTTCTAATTCCTACATCATCTCTTTTAATGTACCACTCCCCCCCTTTTTTTTTTTTAGTTTTCAATTGGTTCTGAGCAGGCACAGTCTTTGATTCTCTAATAGAATTATACATTAATTATTATTTGCGTGGTGAAGAGATAGCTCAACAGGCATAGTGAAAGGTACTATGCACAAGGTCAGGGAAGTTCTCCAGTAGTGGAGTAGTATGATATCTTTCCTTTCTTTCAGTCACTCTTTCTCTCTCTAATCTCTTTCCTTTCTTTCTTTTTAAATAAAAAAAAGAAAAAGAAAATAGACCTGAGAGGTTATTTAGCTATACTGTGTATATGCAAGGCCCTGAGTTCAATCAACAGAAATGTGTAAAATTATTATTATTAGTAGTAGTAGTACTAGTAGTGTTAACTCTTCCCTCTATACTGAAATAAATTGTCAAGACTTTTCTACAATACAAAGGATCATGAGTCTTGGTGACAAACATTAAGGAAGAATAATTTTCCTGAGTGGAAAATGATTATCTCGAACATTCAAGCTGTAAGAGTCATAAATGGATGACTTGATGACTATAATTAACAGCACTGTATTATATGCTTGAGAGATGCCATGTTAGCATATTATACAAAAAAAGTAATTATATGAGAGAATGGGGATGTTAATTAATTGTATTTGGTAATTATTCAGCAATACAAACATGTCATGCCATTATATGTATACCTTAAACTAACATTATATGTCAATAATATGTCTATAAATTTGTGGGGAGACATAACTGTAATCAGATAAGCACTGAATAATTTGACATCTGAATTAGAGAAATAGAAAAATCACACACAGTACAATAAAATATGTACATGTGTATGCAGTGACTAGGCTCTTATCAAAATGGGTTATTGTAACCACTGTATTACACTGATGTGAAACTAGTTTGGTCCTTCTGAGTAATGTATAATTCTGTTATTTATATAAGCAAAGGATAATTGTGGATAGAATAGCACTCAAAAATTTCTTTGTAAGGATTGGTCAGTACCCAGACAGAATATTGTAATAATTGAAGACCTGACTATTTAATAATTTAGTAAGAATTACCCATATACATGAATGGCATATGTACACGAAGTGACATATTGAGCAACAAACAAACAACTCGATAAACATGAAAAAAGAATCCAATCTCAGCAGGATAAGCAAATACCTTAGTGTGCAGAGGCTCTAACTCTGAACCTAAGCAGAAGTAAGAGAACTATTACTTGCTGACTCTTCCTTTATTTCATAAATATCCAGAATTTAACAAAGGTGGGGGAGCTGGGGAAATGCCTCAGTGATATTGTACAAAGACCTGGCTTCATTCAGTGAAACATCAACAAACAAAAACAAACAAAAAAAGAATTCCTTAGATTGAAGAAAGTAAATATTTGTCTGTAGATTACTAAAGAAAATGATCAACTTAATTTTTCTAGAAATAAGAAATGACAGAATTTAGAGCACCAACTGTGAAAAAAATTCTTTCTTTCTTTCTCCCTTCCTTCCTTCCTTCCTTCCTTCCTTCCTTCCTTCCTTCCTTCCTTCCTTCCTTCCTTTCTTTCTATACATCTGTCATCTATCCTCTTCTCAATGTTACTGCTAATTATGTTGTTTGTGGTAGCTGTTCTATCTCCTTTACTTCTATGTCCCTCTGTCCTTCTATGTGACATCTTTCCAACTAAAAACGGTTTATTGGAAATGCTCTAAAAGTTTTGTATCATAGATTTTAGCAGAATTTCTAGTCCATATGTATTATATTCATACCCTGTTTTTTTTTAAGAGTTAAATAGTTTCCTCACAGAAAATAATGATCTATTTCTCACCCTCACTCACCCTCGCTGCCTTTGTGAAGTGCTTATATTCTAATACTATCAGGTCCCTGAATAAATAGGGAATGATAAGGAATTTCTTTTCCTTACCAATTTTCTTTCTTTTTCTAGTATTTCATTTTTAAAAATATTTTATTCAACTTTTTTTTGCATTAGGTCCATAACCACCATTAGTATTTTATTTAAAGTCTGTTTCTTTGTGGCAAGATGTCATGTGAAAAAAGGAATCACAGTTTGTTTCTGACATACTTCAGTTACTGTTTTTAATTTGAAAGTATTTATTCTTCAGCAGTGTATGAATTCATCAAGGCAGCTTTGTCATATTATTCTAGGATTTCTCTGAAGGTGTTTTCAGAAGAGATTAACATAACAATTAGTAGACTTTGAATGAATCTAATTACCCCCCATAATGCACATCCCTAAAATGCCAGAATCAGCAGTACCAATCTGGTACAGAGAGGAACAGAGAACCCCTAGACACAAGGGTTTCATTTAAAAAAATTAGGAGTATGGATTTGTCATAACTAGCAACTATGTGAATCTAAAGACTAAGTTATGGTGCCACAGATATTCTGAAACTGTGACTCAACTTTGAAGTTTAGAAGAGTAAAAGGAAAGGCTGGATTTATAGTTTATACAATTGAATGTTGACCCCCAAGTCAGAAATTCAGAAGAAGTGGAGAAAGTGAATTTCTTTTTTTTATTGCTTATGAGTTGGTGGAGTAAATTTGTCTATAACACTTTGTAAGTGAAGTTGGTAGTAGCATCAGACTTTCAGGAAATGTGTGCGTGTGTGCATGTGTGTGTGTGTGTGCATGTGTGTGTGTGTGTGTGTGTGTAGAAAAGGAAAATAGGAGAACATTGCCAGAGAAGAAGATAGAATATAAATACATAGGTAATGGAAGGGAGGATATAAGGTATAGAGTGCACAATGGTGAAGAGAAACTGGCTGATTATAAGAGTAGCATGTAGACACCTATCACTAAGATGTAAACGACTATACCCATGTGTCAACAACTGTCCTGTAAGTCACTGAATCCCCAACAAAGTGATTAAAAAGTACAGTAAAAATGTGGTAAAGAGTAAGTAAAGATAAGGATGTATGCCTTAATTTAGTTTAACTTAATATATTAAGTTACTCTATCTAAAAAGATTCATTTTATAATCTATTTCTACTCACTTAAATTTTCTATAGATTTCCCCCTCAAAGTTAGGTGGGTTTTATCTTCTCAAATACAATTAGGTGTCAATTTCCTAGTCAGTCTGACGTAGAGCAACAGTTAAGTCTGTATTTTTGACTCATGTGCATAATAGGACTACAAGTGTTTTATCCATCACAGTACAATTGCAATCATATTACACTGATAAATTTACATTATAGTCTACTGAAATAGGACTCCAACTTTGTTAACTTGATGGAAAGCAAAGAAACCCGAAACTTTTCTCTGGTCCTAGTCTGCAAATTTGGGACTTGCCATGCTTTCACAATCATGTGAGCCAATTCCTTAAAATAAATCTTTTTTTTTTTCTTTAACAGCAAAATGATTTATTTGTAGCACAGCCCAGTTCCCATCATTTCAGTACAGCACAAGGGTTTAAAAAAGTAGCTTGGATCAAGGCAGAAATATATGGCTCAGAAAGGAATATACTCATATCTCTCCAAAACCCAGTCCCATAGCCCACAATGAACTCAAGTCACAATCAACTCCAGTCCTCCTGAGTCTATTTCCACTCCAGCTCAACCCCCTTAGTCCTTCAAGGTTACTAAGTATAGCCTTTCTACATTCTCAACCCCAAACACACCAAAAGGTAATATCACCCAGGTGACTGACAGACAGATGATAAAGACAGATATAGATGATAGATCAATATAGATAGATATTGATAACATATATGTATAGACACAGTTACATAGTTATCTCTAAAGTACTATTGTCTTTCTCTGGATATTTATGACTCATACAGTAAATATTAAAATCGGAGTTTGAAATATTTCTTTTTTAATATTTATTTATTCCCTTTTGTTACCCTTGTGTTATTGTTGCAGTTATTGATGTCGTCATTGTTGGATAGGACAGAGAGAAATGGAGAGAGGAGGGGAAGATAGAGAGAGGTAGAGAAAGATAAACACCTGTAGACCTGCTTCACCTTTTGTGAAGTGACTCCCCTACAGATGGGGTGCCATGAGGAGCGATGGAGAGCCCAGGGCTCAAACCGAGCCATTATCATAGGCTGGTCCTTGTGCTTTGTGTCACCCAAGCTTAACCCACTGCGCTACTGCGCGACTTCCCTGAAATGTTTGTATAAATATAAGTTGAGTTTTCCTTAGAAGGATATACATGTATCTCTAATATCTCAATTTGTTAATTTAGAATAAAAATTGTGTTTGTTTTTGAAAAAGGAAAAAGTTTTGAAGACAGTCTTCATCAGTGTATTCCATTATCCACCATCATTAGATACACACATATTACCTCATAGAACTGATCATAAAACTGATCACATAGGAAAATTAGTCTCATAATTCACTGAACATGTAGTTTCTTTGTGACAAAAGTCTCCTCAAGAAAAATTGAGTCTCTCAAAATGCAGTGTCATTTTTGCTGTGAATGTTTTTGATGCCAAAATAAGATTAGTAGAACCTTGAAAATTAGCATTCTAAATCTGCAAAGTATATTTTATTTGTTTTGTATGATGGAAACTTAAAAATACCTTTAGTTCAGGTTTTTTGCTGCTGTTAAGCTTCCTGGAATGAATATTTTAATTATAAAAACAAAAATAGTTATGAATAGGAGTCCGTGACAAATTATGAACAATGAGTCTGAATATATATATATATATATATATATATATGAAAAGAGAGAAAGAGAGAGAGAGGAGAGGTACAGAAAGAGAGAGAATAAAAATGACTACAGCACTATAATAGCTTTCATTGTGATGGGGGTGCACACTTGAACTTGGGTCATGCACATAGCTAAGCCAGACATTATCCAAGTGAGCTATTTCAATTTTCTGCTTTTTATATTTTATGTGACTTTTTTCCATTGAACATATAAAATAATGTTATATTATGCTGGTCTGACATAAAAATATTTCCGAGATAAAAGGTTTTTTTCCACTATAAATTATAAATCAAAATGTAGGCAGGGAAATATCAGGGATAGACCCAAGAAAATATTACTGATACTGTGTCTCATATTGATTTTCTTTACAAGTTTTAAATTTAATCATATTAGACTTCTATCATTCCAGTCTGACCTCAAAAGTATAGATCTACAATATTATTCAGTTCAGTGGAACTATCACATGAACTCGTGTTACAAAATATATATATATATATATTATGGTACCAACAATGGCTTCTGGACAGAGTACATATGAGTTCATAGCCTGTCAAGATAGGTCTCAAAACTTGTCATTTTTATATTTAGCCTAAACTGATTATCAAGCAAAGGCTGATCAGACCTTTCAAAACAGAAGAGCATATTAAGTCAGCAATGAAATAACTAATATAATTTAAAAGCTCAGTAGAAGAAAAATAGAAATTATGAATTTCAGTACACAGCAAAAATTGAGCTCAGGGAGTACAATAAAGGAGGTTGATGTAAGAGTTTTACTTTTAATATAACAGCCTTCCACACTTCTTGATTTTTTAAACTTTGTGCAAATTAAATGATACTTAGCAAGAAAGTAAAGCCATAAACTTTAGGTTAAGAAATATCTACCCATCAAATTTCTTTGAAAAATAGCTATGATCTGTAAAGCAGCAATTGCACCAGAGATGGTATTTTAAAAGAATTGCTTTTGCAAAGCATAGAACTCTTTGAATTGTGAAAAGTAACACCCAATTTAACTCAGAGTTAACGATTTCAATTTCCGTAAAGTTACATGTAGCCATAATGATATAGTGCACATTCTTGTACATACAAGATAGTCAATAACTTGAATGGTAATATGTTGAATGGTAATAGTCTGAAGTGATTTTAATTATAATCTCTACCTTATGAAAATAAAATACTCTAACATAATTTAAACCCTTTTCTTCACATGTACATGTTCATATAATTATTTAACAATTTTGTATTTTAACAAGAAAAGTTATTTTAGTTAGTTAATTTAAAAAGATTTGTACTGACTTTCAAATGATTGTTTAGCATTTAAAACACATTTTCATCACATAAATAGAGACAAACACTGAAATCTTTAGCTTATTCAGTGTTTGTTTCTTTTTATTGACTCTAGGATTATTGCTGGGGCTCTGAGCCTGTCCTATGAATTGACTGCTCCCAGTGGACATTTATTTTTCTTTTCCTCTTTTTTTTGATAGTCAGAGAGAAATTGAGAAGGAAGGGGTAGACAGAGAGGGAGAAGGAAAGATAGACACCTGCAAACCTGCTTCACTGTTTGTGAAGCAACCTCCCTGCAGGTATGACCGGGGGCTCAAACTGGAATCCTTAGTCCAATCCTTGTACTTCCGCCCAGCCCAGGTGGTACATTTTAAATCGTGTTATGTTTAATCTTTTTTTCTCTTATAATCATAGTTTTTTAAAAATATTTATTTAATTTTATTGATTCCCTTTTGTTGCCCTTGCTGTTGTTTTATTGTTGTAGTTATTATTATTGTTGTCGTTATTGGATAGGACAGAGAGAAATGGAGAGAGGAGGGGAAGACAGAGAGGAGGAGAGAAAGATAGACACCTGCAGACCTGCTTCACCGCCTATGAAGCGACTCCCCTGCAGGTGGGGAGCCGGGGCTGGAACCGGGATCCTTATGCCGGTCCTTGTGCTTTGCGCCACCTGCGCTTAACCCACTACGCTACAACCCGACTCCCATAATCATAGTTTTGTCTACATTTGGTGGCTTTTGCTAACAAATATTAAAATGTAGTGGAACATGAGGTCAGCAAATAATTCACAAAGAGCTCGTTACCCTGGAAGAGGACCTGGGTTTGAGCCCTTAGACACTACGTGGGGATTATCTGCAGTCGATCAAGCTTCACAAGCAGTGAATCCATGTTGCAGGGTTTTTTTTTATTATTATTTTAATTTTTTACCTCTTTCTGCATCTTTCTACTTTCTCTCTCTCTCTCTCTCTCTCTCTCTCTTTCTCATTTCTCACACTCTATTAAAAAGCAAATAATGGCCACTGGGAGAAATGTAGTCCTGTAGACACCAAACTCCAACAATAACCATGGTGGCAAATAAAAATGGAACTATGAATCCTCATTATTTTCATATGTATTGTAACATAAACATTCTGAGAACATGCCATATATGACTTTTAACATGTCTCTAATTAAAGAATTTACTTTATTAAACCAAAAGATGCTTATGCATAACTTCTTTTATTTCTCAATGGTCTCTTAGATTAATAGCTTTTTAACTACTTTTGCTATTTCTTTATTCATATTATCAATGCTGTGAAAACAGTAAGAAATTACCTATTTGAGAAGACAGCTTTGACACAAACCAGAATTTAGCAGCATAGCCCCTGATTTATGTACTTTTATCTGTCAGTATTCTAGGCACAAAGACAATATTTGCAAAGGGATTCTAAACTACATTCTCTGAGGTGGGGTACAGAGGTTTGTAGGGAATCCCATAGTTCCTAGACAGATTATTTTCTCCATAGTATAACAATGAATTTTTGAAAAAAATCTGTTCATTAGAAGATACTATATTCCAATAGTGTTAACATACCAGTAACTTTCCATTGTTCAACAAATTCTTTAAAGTCTGAAATATATGCCCCAGTAGAAAACAGATATCTCTTATGGTTTGTGGGCAGAATGCTTTGGGGGTGGACACCTGTTAGTTTAACATTCTTTATATAAGCTCAAATGTAAGCAGAGGAATGTTCACTTGCCTGAAGGTATTTTTTTATTCTCAATGCCACCTGCTCTAAAAACTGTAGCCAAATGTAATCTAAAAGTAGTTTATTTAAGTATGTCAAAGTAATTCTGGAATTACAAAAGATTATCTAAACATTGCAGCTATTCACTCTAGAAAGTCATCTGTATCGCTTTTCTGGGAGATTGGTGGAAGGAAGCCATGAATAACTGCAAAGGAGTTTTATTCTGACAACAGACTTCTTTTCCCCTTTCTTTCTTTTCATTGCTAGGTACAATTTTGGAAGACTTGTTTCCTTATATTACCAACTTAATACAGATCTAATTAAAGAGAATATAGAATAATTTCTTTATTTCCTATCTTAGTTTGACCGATTGAACAATGATCCTAGAAACATACTCTTTGGGGGTTAAACTCTAATTCTGCCACTTATACACTATAGTTTGCAAGACTATAGTTCATAAGATTTATAATCTATATAAGACCCAGGATATTGGTGTCTTCAGTCCTTCCTTCCATTCTTTTTATTCTGCGCCACTTTAAACTGAAGGCAATTAAAACAGTATTTCCCACATAACACACAGCAAAGAATTCAGCTATAATTCAGGTTATATCAATAAAATTTAGGAACTGATAAAGGACATGAAGAAATTAACTTAAAAGTGTATGTGCATGCCTATGGTCATAGATGCACTATTCACATCAAAAATGTGTAATAAACCTAAATGTTAATATATGACTGGATAGATAAATTGCAGGATATATTTATATCCAAGTCAATAGAATACTACTATCATTTAAAAAAAAAAGATGACGGGGGCCAGGAGGTAGCACAGTGGGTTAAGCGCACATGGCACAAAGCACAAGGACCCCGGTAGGGATCCCGGCTCCCCAATGCAGGGGGCGTCACTTCACAGACGGTGAAGCAGGTCTGCAGGTGTCTTATCTTTCTCTCTTCCTCTCTGTCTTCCCCTCCACTCTCAATTTCTCTCTGTCCTGTCCAACAACATCATCAATGGCAACAATAACGACAAAAATTAGGGCAACAAAATGGGGAAAATGGCCTCCAGGAGGAGTGGATTCTTCTTCTAGCGTTTGCCCTTCTTCCGTAGCCAGTCAACAGTGTCAGGTTGAGCCTAATGTAAAGTTTCGAGACCTCCTTTGAATCTGGAGAGGTGGCAGTCATTGACTATGTGGGTCATAGTCTGTCTGTAGCTGCAGGGGCATTCGGGTCGTCTCTGGCTCCCCAGAGATGGAACATAGTGGCGCACCGGCCATGGCCTATTCGATAGCGATTGAGGAGGGCCCAATCATAACGTGCTAGGTCAAAGCCGGGTTGACGCTTGCAGGGGTCTGTGATAAGGTATTTGTTCTTTACCTCAGCTGACTGCCAACTCTGTTTCCAAGAGACTGGAACAGAGAAGTTCAGTGTAGGCGTAGGGGACCAGATTGGGTGACGAGACGTCAAGCATTGGACAGGGTGGGCGAAGATATCCGCGTATATTGGCAGGTCCGGTCGAGCGTAGACGTGGGAAATGAACTTAGATGATGCCGCATGCCGACGAATATCTGGCGGGGCGATGTTGCTAAGAACTGGCAGCCATGCAACCGGGGTGGAATGGATGGTTCCAGAAATTATCCTCATGGAGGAATATAATTAGGAATCGACCAAGTGGACATGGGGGCTCTGGAACCATCCTGGGGCACAGTATTCTGCAGTGGAATAGCATAATGCCAGAGATGATGATCATAGTGTGGAAGCGCTCGCGCCCCATGAGGAGCTGGCCAGTCTTGCAATGATGTTATTCCTCGCGCCCACCTTTGCTGCAGTTTTTATGAGATGTTCGTGAAGGACAGGGTGCGATCGAGAGTAACGCCAAGATAGACTGTCTGGGCTTCATGCCGGATTCTCGTATCGTCAAGCAGCACATTAAGCTCACGTGAGGCCAAGGCATGGTGTAGATGGAAAACAGATGATACCGTTTTTTGCAGTGCTAGGGATTAGTCGCCATTTTTTACAGTAATCAGATATCAGAGACATGTCTTTCGTGAGTGTTTCCTCGAGGATGTCAAACTTGGATGCCTGAGTTGCACAGCAGATGTCATCGGCGTAGATGAACTTCCTTGAAGAAGTTTCTGGAAGGTCATTGATGTAAATATTAAATAGCGTAGGAGCCAGAACAGAGCCCTGAGGGAGGCCACTTGAGACAAGTCTCCATCTGCTAGACTTGTCACTCAGATGCACCCGGAATCTTCTGTTTTGGAGAAGAAACGATATAGTGTTGGCCACCCATGGAGGCAGGCATCTTGAGATCTTGACTAGGAGACCATGGTGCCAGACCGTGTCATAGGCTGCTGTGAGATCAACAAAGACAGCACCCGTCTTTAAATTCTTCTGGAATCCATTTTCAATGTAAGTTGAGAGGGCCAGGGCTTGTTCGCAGGTAGATCTTCCTGGGCGGAAACCAGCTTGGGCGGGTGATAGGAATTTCTCTGTAAGAGGAGAAATACGTGACAGAAGCAGCCTCTCAAGGAGTTTGTAACATACGGAGAGAAGAGAAATTAGTCTATAGCTGGCGGCCAGTGTTGGGTCTTTCTTTGGTTTCCAAAGCTATTATCTTCTCACGATGCCAAATTTTGGACATAGTTTCAGATTCCAAGATGTGGGACAGGAATGTAGTGAGCCACTTCTTTGCCACGGGGCCCAAGTTAAGAATTAGTTCTGGGGTGATGTTATCATAGCCAGCAGCCGTTCCCGGTTTAACCCTCTTCAAAGTGTCTTCCAGTTCAGACAGTGTAAAGGGAGAGAGTTTTGGAGATGGACAAGATAAACGGAAGTGGGATGACAACTCATGGGAAATTTCTCTTTTCCAGACTGGGTTGATCTTAGCACGTCCAACTTGAGTTAGGTGACTGGCCACTGAGTTTGGAGATACAGGAGAATGGGAGACGGGAGATGGTTGGCTACCGACACCCAGACTATGAAGAAGCTTCCAGGCCTTCCTACTTGAGTGGGTGAAGTTCAGACTTTCGTGAGTTGTTGCCAGCGGAACAGTGGATTCGTGGTGCAGATACCAAGCCCTAGCAATAACCCTGGAGGCAAAAAAACTAAAAACAACAAAAAAAGATGACAGTATGTCTTTTTGACAAGATAATTGATGCTTGAAGTAATTATTCTAAGTGAAATAAATATAGAAGCAAAAGACTACTAACTACAGGGTTTTCCTCACATGTAGGATGTAATAAGTAATCTATAAGTATAATAAAGATGATCCCATTAATTCAAACTCTGAAAAAGTTTGATATTTATTAGCAACATAATCTGTAATAGCCCAAAATTGCAAGTAACCTAGGTGTCCAACAACAAATGAGTGGCTAAGAAAGTTGTGGTACATATACAAGGTGGAATACTACTCAGCAATTAAAAATGAGAAATTCACCTTCTTTACCTCATCTTGGATGAAGCTTGAAGAAATCATGCTAAGTGAGATAAGCCTGAACTAGAAGGATGAATATGTGATGTTCTTACTCATGGACAGAAGTTGAGAAATAAGAACAGAAAGGGTAAACCTAAAACAGCACTTAGACTGAGTCTACTATATTGCATCAATGTAAAAGCGTGTGCATATGCGTGTGCGTGTGCGTGTGTGTATGTGTGTGGTGGGGGGTAATGTTCAAGTCCTGCTTGGTGTATGATGGTGGAGGAGGACTTAGGCTTGGGTTGACTGTGCTTTGCATAAGACTGAAAAATTTTACACATGTATAAAAACTGTAATTACTGTAAATCAATACCCCAAACAAACATTTTTAAAAGAAGGAAAGGGGAGAGATATTGGAAGGATAAGTAGAGGGCTCTCCTGGTTGTAATGGCAATGAACTTAATGGTGTGTATGGTGAGTTGCATACCCAGATTTGTATATGTGTATATTTTATGTTTCTATTTAAATATTAAGTGTTACTATCACACACACACACACACATATATATATATATCGAGAGAGAATTGAAGGCACATATAGAGGAAGCTTTTAATGAGTAATTTTCAGAAACAGTTGTCATCATTAAACATTTTATTTTTCAGCAGATTTCTTAACATTCAAGAAATATATATATATACATATATATATATATGTTTATACACACACACATATGATCTTAAATTTCTGTGGACCCTGATTTAAAAAAATGTATATCCAGTGATTCTACCTAGGGATCATGCCAAATTTTGCTATATCAAATCAATTTAGACTTTTAAGCAATTCCAAAGTTTCTTTTAATTTTTTTTATTTAATCTCACCTGACTATCTTGTCCATCTAGCTTCATCCTTCAGATATAACATTTAAATTTCCTACATGAGAACTGTGTTTGATATTAAACAAGATAGTTAGAATTTGACAATATAGAATCCTTACTTTATAGTAAATATATTATTTAACATATTATTAAATTAATAATTGAAATAAATTTGGATTTACTTCATTCTAGATTAATGGCAGTCACCTAAGAGTAATCAGAAGGTGTTATATGGTAAATGTATTTATAAATTTTTGAACAAAGTGTTTTTGGATCACAGATGAGGGCAATATCCTTCAAGTTAGAACAGTTTATATACAGTTTTATTGAAATGAAACAACTGGATCTTTTATAATGAGTAGGAGTTTGACACACGAAAAAGAATCTATAATAGTTAATTTAAGTAAAGAACATGGCATTGTATAGTGTAACTTCATATAAATATAAATAGAAAATGTATTCAGTACCACCACTGGTCACCTCTATCAGGAACTCCATCAGAAGCCCTATTGTGGGACCTCTCAGGGACTTGCCCTCACAAAAAGAGCAGCTATGGTAGGGACAGCCCCAGTCTCTGAAGGGAGGCTGGGCTATCTCACCATGCCAGTTGAAGAAGGCTGGTCCTGGATTGAGTGGCAGCCTGCAATGTTCCTAGCAGTGATCATGAGCTGTGAGCTCAGACCAACAGGGGCTTAGAGGTTATACAGTCTCTGGTGCTAAATATATATACTTATATATAATATATAATATGTTATATGTTATCTATTATCTATTATACATATTATTATAGTGTGAGTGTGTGTGTGTGTGTGTGTGTGTGTATGTATGTGTGTGTATTTGTGTGTGTGTGCATGCATGTGCCCTGGATCAGGTGGATAGAGGTAACTAGTTAATACTATCCACAGAATTTTTTTCAAGAATGGGAGATACTCTCTATCCTAATGCAGCTCTCCAGTCCTTTTGTATACTTGGACATCATTTTCTCAGACAATGGTTTTATCCAACTTCATGCCATAGTCGTGAGCCCTAGAAATATGCCTAAAATGGATTTCCAAGCCTCCTTCCACACTAAGAACCTTAATCTCTTCTGCTTTGTTCCTACTTTTTGGTTCTAGCTCATTAATCATTTAAAATAAGAAGTTTGAAGGTATTGTTAGGATCAAAAAGCAACCTGAATTAGAATAAAATCAAACCATATTGTAAAAAGGAAAAAAAAAAGAAGTCTGCTTAGATTATCACATTGGGATAACTAGGTCAAAAAGCCGTTTTATTTTTTAGAATATCAATACATTTCAGTGGCTCTCAATGGAATATTTTTATCATCCTTATCCTCCCCCAAGGGCATTTGTCAATGTCTGGAAGTATCTTTGCTTGTCACAAACGACAGGGAATTGGTCTTGGCATGTAATAGTTGTAGAACTTGGATACTGCTAAATAGCCTACAATGCCCAGGACAGTTCTCCATAATAAAATTGACATTTTTGGGTATCTAGCCCAAATGTCAATAGAGCCAAGGTTGAGAAATCATGGAATAGCTCCAGAAAGGCTTTCACAGTAAATTTGCAGATAAATATCTCACTTGGTTACCTTCTGGGTTGTTTGAATATGCTTTACCCATAAAATAGTGTCACTTAACCAAGGCTTTTGAGTGTTTAAAATACATTATGTATAAGGTGCTGGGAGGTGAATCACCCTGGTAAAATGTACATATTTGCTACTGGATTCGTGCCCCTGGCTACCACACTGGAGTGCCTACAGCAGGGAAGATTTATTACCTGTAGATAAGTGTTGTGATGTCACTTCTCTCTCTCTCTTTGGCTCTATGTATGTAGAAGAAGAGAGCAGGGTAGGAGGTGGCCAGAAGAAATGAAGTGCAGGCACCAAATCTTAGCAATAATCCTGGTGGCAGATGTGTGTGTGTGTGTGTGTGTGTGTGTGTGTGTGTGTGTGTAGTATCAATATTTAATGACAAAAATAAATAAATAAATAAAACATCATGAAGTATCCAGTCACACCTTGATATGGCAAGAATCATGAATTAATAAAATATTAAAATTGACTTTTTGATATAATAGGAAGCCTAT